>NC_083607.1:7272727-7575757 GCF_029168945.1 Cannabis sativa | reverse complement strand
TAATTTGTAACGTATTGTTGCATCATGGAAACTTAACTTACCATAATACCTTGACATGAGAATGCTTTGAAGCTTAGCATTGCAAAGAGCATGTCAAAATAATTTTGAAAACATATGGGACCAATTTTTATGGAGAATGAGAAGAATGACACTATGTTAATCCATCTTACACGAGTAAGATTTTCCTAAATTTATCACCAGTCCTAAAACTCGGGACATCATGAAACATTCCTTTTCATTTGCTCTCTAGTCTGTAGGGAGTGGAGTTCATTGATGTATTAAGAATTGATGTTTATTTTTGTGTTTTTCTGCGTTTTTTCTTTCTCCTAATTTGTACTAAAATGTTTTGTTTTTCCGCCATAAGTGAGGTTATCAATACATATCGGGGGCGGGGGCGGGAAGTTTAAGACAAGTGGCCTCTTTCTTTTTTTCAACAAAAAATTAGCTCTAGTCTGTACAATTATAAACTAATCTCCACATTATTATAGTGAAAAACATACATGACTGTGACGATCCTTTAGGATCCAGTCAGGCAAAGATATACTACGCAAATGCTTGATCTCAATCCATAATAATAGTCCCACATGCCTACGGTCCACTTGTTTGTACATATTAGTTACATTCTTGTTTCAATAGGTTTGTACACTAAATTAGTTTTTATCAATTAATTATTCTGTACTCTTTTCAGGTTAAGTCGAGAATGATGGGAGATCCTTCTTACAAAAGCACACTTGACTGTTTCATCAGAACTTTGAAGAATGATGTATGCCATCTTTTTCACTTTTTCTTAACATTTGTCTTTTTCACTTCTTACCATCATTGAGCTTTACACATTGAACATTTGGAGTAATGTGGTCATGATGTTGACTCAAGCAATTTCAGTGGATCGAATCGAATAAACTCGTCTTCTTTGTTGAAATTATGATTGAAATCCTTATATGATAATCGTCTTGAACTTGAAGCATTTGTTGTCTGCAGGGTCCTCTTGCTTTTTACAAGGGTTTCTTGCCAAATTTTGGACGGCTGGGAACCTGGAATGTCGTTATGTTCCTAACTCTAGAACAGGTATGAGTAAGATGTGGTTCTGCCCATCATATTGCATTTTAATTTATTAGACCAGACAATGAAAATTTGCATCAGTCGTCATCATATGACTATGCTGATCTTAAATGTGGAACCAGTTGGTATGGAACTCCGAAAAATGAAATGACAGTCTTATTTTCTTTTAGTTATTTATTCATATGTTTTTGTTTTGATGACAGGCCAAGAAGTTCTTCAAAAAAGAATAGTCATCTTGATTGAGTTCTTTGAAGATAATCTAAGCCTACAGTTTGGAACAAGCCTACAGCAAATGGGAATTTTCTAAATAGATTAATAAAGCTTTAAGCCATTGTCTTTCTCTCATTTTGTTAAGAGGGAAGGAAGAGTTTTTCAAGGGAAACTCTCAATACTAAACTCATAAGATCAAATAACTGTAATTCATATTTGGAATTATCATTTTTTCCCCTTCTTAATATTGGATAAGAGGGTCACTTAAATTATACTTAAAGCAGTGAAAATAAGATAAATTTTTGAATATTTTTGAGAAATAGAATAAAGCCTTGCTATGGTTTGTTTTGTTTTGTTTTTTCCTTTATAGTATTGTTTCCATTTAGTATTATTTCCATAACAGAGTGAAGGCCTTATTATTATTATCAACCTCCTTCACTGACTGATCGGTGATCGGAGAGGAGGATTTATAATGGACTGAAAAATTCAAAAGCATAATAATGCACAGATTATAGTTCATGGGACCAAATTTCTAAATAGTCATTTATTTACTATAAATAATAAATTGACCAAATTACTATGTGCTGTATGTAGTGGTAGTATTGTGGATAATGCCCCACATAAAATAAATGGTAGAAAATTGAGCCATATATAAGAACATGGGCTACTCTACTCATTGCCAACTGGTTTTGAGATGGCACCCCATGATTCTCAACATGGTATCAGAGTCATATTCCTTACGGGCAAGTGATAGCCATCATCTTGAGGGGGAATATTGTGGACAATGTTCCACATGAAATAAATGGTAGAGAATTGAACCATATATAACTCTACTCATTGCCAATTGGTTTTGAGATGGAACCCCATGATTCTCAACAGGTAAGAATGTCTTTACTGACAATTTTCTTTGCTTAGATTAAGAGTTCTGATCTCATCACTTTTTATAAGAGAGATTATGTTTGGCCCTTTAAGAAGCTAGTTTGGTGGCAGTGTTATCCTTAATGGAATGAGAACGCTCGAGGTGTATACCGATAATCTAATTAAGGGAGAATGAGGTATAAGATCCTTATAACTGACACGTGTTTTTTAAATTTGTCAAAATTAGCGAAGAGATGGAGATGCACCATGTTTTTATATAAAAAATGAAAATTGATCAAATTTAAATTTGAGGTTTTTTTTTTTTTGAATTACTCCATATACTGTTTTTTTAACTTTTTTTTTTTTAAATTTACGGATTGGGTTTCTAAAGTAATTGCAGCGCTAGTTACAATATGGATTTCTATACGATTTTTTATTGCAATTTAAGTTGCAGCGCTAGTTATAATAGAAATTTTTATGTAGAATTCCGTTAAAATGTAAAAAAAAACTGTTTTTATTTGTAAAAATGAATAAGTTTTATTTTTTTTTTTTAATTTATATATATATTCCAAACGTTTTTAATATATATATTTTTTAATCAATAGTTTAGGTTCCATTGGCACGTAACACTACAAATCAGAGGTTTGGGGGCAAAGAGTAAAGGCCAAATCTTTGTTTCTTTCTGGGATTTTTCATTTGATTTGATTTGTCCTCACATCACGACGGAGACCCACCACCGACGTCCGCCGCCTGTTCTCCGAGCCACCACCCACTCTCTTTGTTGGTCGATTTGCTTGCAGGTAACATTAAAGATAACAAAAGAAGCATATAGAAAACTTTCTTCAAATGAAATTTAGTTTCTACTTTCTGTTGTATGCTTTACAATAGCCAAATTAAGTTGCATTCTGGGATCAATTTTACGAAACTCGAATTGGGAATTTTGTTGGGTCTCTTATCTTCGTCGTTTTTCTTGATTTTGATGGGTTATTTTTTTTTTTTATTTATAATTTTTCTGGGTTTTGGTTAGGAAAATGGGTTTATTCTCTTCAGTATTTGGTAGAGAATATTTGCTTTAATTCTTTCTTTTTGGGTAATTACTGAATTTATTGATTCACTGATGTAAAAAGGAAAAGGAAAAACAGATGTTAATGCAGTGTTTCTTGATGAAATTTAGTTGTTACTGCTTACTACTAGTAGTTTGATCAGAACAATGAATTGTTATGTTTTAATACAATTCTTTATGTTTCTTCAGGAGTGAAAAGGAACCCCTTTTGTTGTTGTATAATTTAGTTGAAATTTTTGAATCTAAGAGAGGGTGAAAGATGCTTCAGATTAGGCTTAGCAAAACCCCATCCACAGATGGTGCTGGATGTGCCAAACCCATGCCAGTGGACACAGTGACTGTGGCATGCCCAGATCACCTAGTCCTTGCTGATCTTCCTGTAGCAAAGGGTATTGGTGCGGCAATTGCTGCTTCACTTGTCAAAAGCGTAGGTCGGAGGTCCCGTCGTCAGCTTGGGGAAAGGGTCCATTTCTGTGTTCGCTGTGACTTCCCAATTGCGATATATGGACGTCTGGTATGTGTTGATCCATTTTGCTGTTATTTGGGTGTTCCTATTAAAGCTTATTTGCTTTTGATCCTTTGCTTTTTTCCATATCATATTAATTTGGTACTGCACTGTGTTTCTTTCTTTCAAGGGAACGTTTCCCTTGTTCTATTTTCAGTGTATAATATATAAAAATCTCCTGGTCCAGTTGAAGAAAATAACTAAGGACTAAGGCCTAATTTAGAGATTTGCAACAATGCTTCAACTTCCCTTGTGTATAAACTTTTTAGTATCGACTGAATTGCATGCAAAAATGTCTTCTGCTTACTGTTTTTACCTTCTTGTGCAATCTATTGTAAAGTGCCTTATTTGTGAAATTGTTTGTAGAAAGAATAATGCTCCCGTTTTTATTGTTCTATTCTGGAGATAGCATTAAATAAGAAAAATGGTCTTGCTATTATATCTCGTTTTGCTGCAAACAAGTGTATTATGCTCCCTTTTTTTTTTGTTCTATTCTGTATCTATGGACCTTAATTAACAATTTTAACTTCTTGCAGAGCCCCTGTGAGCATGCCTACTGTCTGGACTGTGCCAGGAGTGATTCAATCTGCTATCTGTAAGTTGTCTAAACTTTTTATATAATATAAACACAAACATTAGGTACAATATAAGTTGTCTGAACTTCTTTCAGCTCTTTTGTAATTTTTATCTGTTCATGCTGCTTGAGTCTTGACTACTATTGCATGTTATTTTGATGTTTCATGTTTTCTGATGAGGTACAATACAGTCATTTACAAATTTTGTCTGCTCATATTTCTGTGATGACAAATTCTACTTATGGATACATAATCGTTTTATGTGCTAAATGAGAACTTATGTCTCACTAGGCTATGGATTAACACTCCCATGTAAGCTATTGTACTGTAATGTTTGGTGTCTTAAAAGTTATCATGGTGAGTTGGTCTTAGAACAAGCAAAACACACATACCAGAAAGAAAAAACTTCCAAGTCATGTTGCAACTTGCATTAACTCCTGCTGTTCTTTGTTCTAAAATAGACGATACCTCAAAATATACTATGGTCTTCGTTGTTGGATTCCTCACTGCAACCTACCTGACAATGTGTTAATGTTATTTCTTGTCTGTTAGCTGGAGGATTTAGAAAAGTTCATACTTCACTACATTTACTTCTTACTAGTTTCCTACTTGTTTGAGAATGACATAAAGAAATAATCTGTAATTTTTATAAAACATTAATCTTCTAAGATTCTTGCTCTCAATTTTCTGTCTCACAGTTGTGATGAACGAATTCAGAAGATTCAAACAATCAAAATTATGGAGGGAATTTTCATCTGTGCAGCCCCTCATTGCCTAAAGTCTTTCTTGAAGAGGATAGACTTTGAATCTCATATTCATGAGAACCATGCAGAACTTCTTCAGTTAAATCCAGAGAAAGAAGATATTATTGAATCTGAAGCTCAGAGTGTCAAACAATCATCAGTATCTGATTCCAACCTTCGAGCGCCACTCAGGCCAGGCTTTTCTCCTAGTTCAAACTCACAGCTTCACGATCGAGATGACAAAGCTCGTCGTCAGCAAACAAGAGAACAATCAGTTACAAGGCCAATAATACAACCAAAGCAACCTCAAGGTTTCAATCAAGTACAGAATAATCAATCAGATCTGCAACCAGACTACCGACACCAAGGTTTTGATAGGCCTGGTCCCCACAACCCCTTCCAACAACAAAACTTTGACTCGCCAGGTGCTGTAAAGCAGGAATCTGGTCTGTATTCAGACAAACAACAAGGAGGTTTGTCTGAGACTCCCTTCTCTGAGTATCCACCCATGCATGCCATGCAGCCACCCAACTACATGATGCCAATGAACTCGAACCAGATGATGAATCCCTCCTTACCGTTTGGCTATCCTCCGTTCCCTGGCGATGGATCTCAACCATTTTACAGTGCTCCTTATGATATGACACGCCAAGATTCGACACCAGAAAAAGGATCAGAACAAGGGTCACTGTTGGGTTTCCCACCCGGTTCTGCAGGTAACATGCATTTCCAAGGAAACTATCACCAGCCTTGGAATGCAGGACAGGCCAATATGCCTTCTGAACCTCCTCAAGCAGGTCAAGATAGTTTCACTAACATGCCGGATTCTCAAGGAAAAGGTCCATATTACCAAGGAGAATTCGGACGCTATCCAACACCTATGGCGAACAAAGGGCTTGAACCAATGCAGGCCGGGGATCCCAGGGATGGCAAGGGTATATTAGCGCCGCAGCCCATGTCACTTCCTCCGCCTCCCCCACCTCCTCACATGTCACACCAGAAGCGCAAATATTATTCCGGTGATATGGGCCGAGATGGGCAAAGCTATGGATGGCAACACGAGAACCGAGACAGCTTTGGGAGTGGCCAGGACTAGAGATCATTGGTCTCTATATTCTTTTGCCCTTCTGTGATTAATATTACTCTTATTTTTTCTCACATGAACTTCAATTTCTCCATATGCTCTGTAAACAGATTTTGTTTTATGGGCTGCGTTGGCCCGTTATCTGAGAGCATTTGCTCGTTTTATTGATAAAAGGAGTTAGGAGATCATTGCCATGCACTAACATTTAGCATTTTCTACATAGTCATTATATATGTTTTAAAATGCCTTTATAGCTTTTGCTCAGGTTAAAGGTTATACATATATTCATTGGGTCGATTCATTTATCTTTAGGACAAAACTATCTAAACTCCCATTCTGTTTTGTCTGTACTCCTCTGTTCAAAAATTATAGTTAAATGCCACAGTAGACTGTTCACGTGTACACACTTATACACGTGGTAAATATTTAGTGGCTCACGTAATATTAATTTTAAAAATTATTATAAATATTTTAAAAATTCAAAAATCAGAAAAAAAAAAAAATAATTTTAAAAACATTTTCTTTTTGGGATATTGGCAGTTAAACCACTCGAATTTTAAATTTTTTAATACTTGACCACAAAAGTCGAAAATAATTTTAAAAATATTTTTTTACTTTTTTTTTCTTTTTTTTTCTTCCTCTTTGTTCTTTCTTTCTTAAACTTTCAAAACCCTAATCTCTCAACCCTCCTCGCAGGCCCTATCTTTCTCTCTCTCTCTCGTCTCACCACCCAAGACATCGCCGGAGCCGAAGCACCCAGGCCCTTGCTGGAGCCATTTGCCCTCTCTCTCTCTCTCTCTCTCTCTCTCTCTCTCTCTCTCTCTCTCTCTCTCTCTTCATGGTGGTCGCCGGAGGGGGGTCGGACTGAACAAAAAAAAATAGAGGGGGTTTGGAGAAAGATCAAAGGAGAGAAAGAAGAGGGCAGATCGGGATTGGAATTTTTTGGATCGTGGGGTTTAGTTTTGTGCCCCGTCTGACATGGGGTGGTCGGAGAAGGCCGACATTGTGCACCGTGAGAGAGAGTGTGTGAGAGGGGAGTTGGAGAAGGTTGGGTCGTGGGGTAGGTGGTTGGGTGCTAGGGTTTTTTCAATTAAGAAGAAGAAGAAAAGAAAAAGGAAAAGTGTTAAAAACGGAATGAGAATTTAGGTAGTTTTATCCCTCAAAAAATTAATTTTTGTAGTTAAGTGTCAAAGAATTTAAAGTTCGAGTGGTTTAGCCGCCAATATCCCAAAAAAAAAAATATTTTTAAAATTATTTTTTTTTTATAATTTTTTAATTTTTAAAATATTTATAATTATTTTTTTAAATAAATATTACGCGGGCCACTAAAAATTTTTCCACGTGTACAAGTGTGTACACGTGGGCAGTCCACTGTGACACTTAACTGTGATTTTTGGACGGATGGGTATAGAGCAAAACAGAATGGGAGTTTAGGTACTTTTGCCCCAAAAAATCGATTTTTGTAGTTAAGTGTTAAAAAATTTAAAGTTCAGGTGATTTAGCTGCCAATATTCCTAAAATATTTTATAATATTATTATACTATTTTATAAAATATATAAAGTATTATAAATATTTTATTTGAATTTTACATTATATAAAAAAAAAACATATAATATTATAGTAAAAAAGGAATGTACTTATATTTATAAAACATAAAATTAAAAATTATACTTACATTATTAAAAAATTGCATAAAGCGTGGGTATATTTCCTAGTGTATATTTATGGCAAAACAACATAAATAATAAAAGGGTACATGGCGGCAAAACCCCTAAATCTTTTATTTTGGTTTCACTTAACCCCAAAAACCTAAATTTGGGCGGTAAAACTCTCAATACTTGCGTTCTGTTAATAATTTAACATTTCCGTCCATTTTAAGTGTTAAGTGTCATGTCGGACTATCCACGTGTGCATCTACGTGGACACAATGTACACATGGCACAATTTTATTGGTCCACGTAAAAAATTATTTAAAAAATTAAAATAAAATTAATTTAAATTAAAAAAAATTGTAAATAAAAAAATAATTTTACTTTTTTTCTTTTTCTTTTTCTTTCTTGTCTGTTCATCTTCTCGATCTCCCCTCTCTCTCGCTCTATCTCTCTCTCTCTCTCTCTCTCTCTCTCTCTCTCTCTCGATCTCCTCTCTCTGTGTCTCTTAGTCCCGATCTAGGGTTTTCAAAACCCTTGGGCAACTACCCCAGCAGTTCTCTAACCACCCTAAGGCTCTCTCTGTCAATCTCGATCTCGTCTCTCTCTCTCTCTCTCTCTCTCTCTCTCTCTCTCTCTCTCTCTCTCTCTCTCTCTCTCTCTCTCCCTTTAGTCCTGATTTAGGGTTTTCAAAACCCTTGGGCGGCCACTCAGTTACAGATCAGGAGCAGCGAGTCGAGAAACTCGGGGATGGACTCGCTTTTGAGTCTTCTCCAGGAAGACGATAAGAACGCGATGATCGTCGTTGCTCAAGGCGTGGTTCTGTTTTGGTTAGGTTAATGGATTCGAGCTCGGTTGAAATGAAGGAGAAGACCATGGCTGCGATTTCGAGAGCTAGGATTTCATCCAATCATCTCTATTGAAGATTTGCCAAGGGGGGAACACCTGATTCCAAGCTTCTGCAATTGGGGTTTTTAGAAATTTAGCTTCTTTCTCTGAAATCAATGTTGAGGAAATGGGATTTTGGTCCTTTTGGGGGGTTGCGAGTTCAGGGACGGCAAAATGGGGTTGTGTTTTGTGATTTGCATTTTTTTTGTTTCAGGTGAGCTTTGATTGGGTTTCTGTGGTGGTAGTTTTGGTGAAGTGCTGGTGGTTTTGGTTAGGTGATGGTGGTTTCTGGGAGAGAGAGAGAGAGAGAGAGAGAGAGAGAGAGAGAGAGAGAGAGAGAGAGAGAGAGAGAGAGAGAGAGAGAGAGAGAGAGAGAGCGTAAATGAAAAAAAAAACGAAACAAAAAAAAAAGAAAGAAAAAAAAAGAAAAATTTTTTATTTACATTTTTTTTATTTCAAATGAATTTTATTTTAATTTTTTAATTTTTTAAATAATTTTTTACATGGACCAATAGAATTGTGTCATGTGTACACTGTATCCACGTAGATGCACACATGGACAGTCTAACATGGCACTTAACACTTAAAATAGACGGAAATATTAAATTTCTAACAGAACGCGAGTATTGGGATTTTACCGCCCAAATTTGGGTTTTCAAGGTTAAGTGAAACTAAAATAAAAATTTTGGGAGTTTTGCCGCCATTTACCAATAATAAAAAGCAATATAATTGAAGAAATAATATAGAAAAACTTCCAAAAAGTAATCAAAATGCACCATAATTAATAATCCTTTTTGGGCATTACAATATAAATGAAAAAATCATAGTAGTTACAAAACGACATGTCACATTCTTATGTGTCATTACATAAACGACATGTAAAAAAATATTAATATTCCCACATAATTACAACCGATATAAAATGAAATATTTAATTTTTCACCAAAGCACTATTTCCCCCACGTAGAAGATTTATATGTATTACTGGAACTCTTCTTAGAATCGGAAGGGCGACCTGAACTGGCAGAGGCGGAGGCAGAACGACATGAACCGGCCGAAGTTGATTCCATTCTTCTTCTGCAACATTGGCCAACATAAAAAGATTTGAATACTGATCATCAACTTCACCTTGAGCAACTTGAATTTCTTAATTTTCTTCAAAATCTTCACCTTCACTACCTTGAATTTTTCGGACAATTTAATTTTCACCTTCACCACTTTGAATTTCTTGGACAATGTTATTTTCACCTTCACCACCTTGAATTTTTCGGACAATGTTACTTACATGTTTCGAAAGATATTCTTTTAGATCTTTTGCCATAGTTAAATCTCTTATTAGTCGCATGACGTAAAAACCGCACATAGTGTCATTAGGTTGCCTAGGGCCCTACATATGATATAATATGTATTAATATTTGATTTTGAAGGTGAAAATAACATTATCTAAGAAATTCAAGGTGGTGAAAGTGAAAATAACATTGTCCAATAAATTCAAGGTGGTGAAGGTAAAAATAAGATCGTCCAAAAAATTTAAGGTGGTGAAGGTGAAAATTAAATCGTCCAAGAAATTCAAGGTAGTGAAGGTGAAGATATTAAAGAAAATTAAGAAATTCAAGCTGTTCAAAGTGAAGTTGATGATCAGTATTCAAATCTTTTTATGTTGGCCAATGTTGCAGCAGAAGAATGTAATTAACTTCGGGTGGTTCAGGTCATTCTACCTACCTCTGCCTTTGCCAGTTCAGGCCGCCCTTCCGGTTCCAAAAAGAGTTCCAATAATACATATAAGTCTTCTACGTGGGGAGAAAGTGCTTTGATGAAAAAATTAAATATTTCATTTTATATCGGTTATAATCATGTGAGAGTATTAATATTTTTTTACATGTCGTTTAGGTAATGACACATAACAATGTGACATGTCGTTTTATAACTACTATGATTTTTTCATTTATATTGCAATGCCCAAAAAAAATTATTAATTATGGTACATTTTGATTAATTTTTTGGGAGTTTTTCTCTTTTATTTCTTCAAATATATTGCCTTTTATTTCTTTATGTTGTTTTGCCATAAGGAAATATGCCTACGCTTCGTGCGATTTTTGTAATAATGTAAGTATAATTTTTAATTTTATGCTTTGTAAATATAATGTACATACTATATTATTACTATAATATTATATGTTTTTTATATAATGTAAAATTGAAATAAAATATTTTATAATAATTTATATATTTTATAAAATATTATAATAACATTATAAAATATTTTATAATATTATAGTATTATATGATTAAATTTTGGGATATTGGCAGTTAAATCACTTGAATTTTAAATTTTTTAACACTTAACTACAAAAATTAATTTTTTTGAGGCAACACTACCTAAACTCCCATTTCATTTTGCTTTGTACCCCTCCGTCCAAAAATCACAGTTAAGTGCCATAGTGGACTGTCCACGTGTACATACTTGTACACGTGACAAATTTTTAGTGGCCCACGTAATATTAATTTTAAAAAATAATTATAAATATTTAAAAAAAATTAAAAAATTAGAAAAAAAATCATTTTAAAAATATTTTCTTTTTGGGATGTTGGCGGCTAAACCACCTGAACTTTAAATTTTTTAGCACTTAACTACAAAAATCGATTTTTCGGGGGGCAAAACTACCTAAACTCCCATTCCGTTGTTAACACTTTTCCCTTTTCTTTTCTTCTTCTTCTTAACTGAAAAAACCCTAGCACACAGTCGCCTACCCCACAACCCAACCTTCTCCGACTCCCCTCTCACACACTCTCTCTCACGGTGCACAACGCCAGCCTTCTCTGACCACCCCATGTCAGACGGGCCACAAAACTGCACCCCACGATCCAAAAAATTCCAACCCCGATCTACCTTCTTCTCTCTCTCCTTCGATCTTTCTTCGACTCCCTCTGTTTTTTTGTTCAGTCTGACTCCCCTCTGGCGACCACCACGAAGAGAGAGAGAGAGAGAGAGAGAGAGAGAGAGAGAGAGAGAGAGAGAGAGAGAGAGAGAGAGAGAGAGAGAGAGAGAGAAGAGACGAGAAAGAGAAAGAGAGGGTCTGGGAAGGAGAAGATCGAAAGAGAGAAAGAGAGGGCAAATGGCTCCGGCGAGGGCCTGGGTGCTTAGGCTCCGACGAGGTCTTGGGTGGTGAGGCAAGAGAGAGAAAGATAGGGCTTGGGAGGGAGGGCTGAGAGATTTGGATTTCAGAAAGTTATAGAAAGAAAGTAGAAAGAAGAAAGAAGAAAGAAGAAGAAAAAAAAAAGTAAACAAAAAATATTTTTAAAATTATTTTCGATTTCTGTGGTTAAGTGTTAAAAAAAATTTAAAGTTTGGGTGGTTTAGCCGCCAATATTCAAAAAAAAAAAAATTAAAATTATTTTTTTTTTTCTGATTTTTAATTTTTTAAATATTTATAATTATTTTTTAAAATTAATATTACGTGGGCTACTAAAAATTTGACACGTGTACAAGTGTGTACACATGAGCAGTCCACTGTGGCACTTACCTGTGATTTTTGGATGGAGGGGTACAGAGCAAAACATAATGGGAGTTTAGGTAGTTTTGCCCCCAAAAAATCGATTTTTGTGGTTAAATGTTAAAAAATTTAAAATTTAGGTAGTTTAACCGCCAATATCCTTTTATAATGTATGTTTTGAGTAGAGAAATCTATAATGTATTTCTTACATAATCAAACATCAAAAGTCAGGTTCATCATTGAGAAATGTCAAGTTTGATTTCTTTGGTGTCTTGTGGAGCAAACATATTTCATATGTAAGACCAAAATAGAATAAGTAGGTCGATGTACAATACTATATCATGTGAAGCTGAGCCAAAACTATGTCTTATACAAATGATTTACTATGATGAAATTACATTTAATATGAGAATTCGTTTACTCACTGAATCAATGAGTCCTCACAACTTCTCTATTACAAAACTTCAGCCTTAAAAGACAAAACCCAAAAAGGAATTTCTCTTTACCAAAAAAAAGATAAAACAAAACAAAAGAGCCAATCTCACACTTCCCATCCCCCCAAAAAAATATAAAAGTGTACAAAAAATATATTGTAAGATGATGATATTAACTGAGTTTTCTCTTCTCCACAACCCACTTTTGCAATTTGCTGAAACATTTTTCATCCAAGAAGGCATATAGTTGCTGCAATCTTCTGTACTCCATTATGATGAACTTGTCAATATGAGCTTCATATCTCTCATAAAGGGCTGGAATTGTTAATATAATGACAAGACCTGCCACAGAAGAAATCATTTCAGATGTTTTTCTTTTCATACTCAGAATCTGAAATTCTAAGGACTCACTTAGTTAATACTAAAGACCTTGCTTGTTGTTATAGTACAAGTTCATATTTAAAAACTATATAATAACTGTGAGTAGTAATAACCAAGAAAGAAAGAGTTAACATAAGACATTGAAGATAATCAAACTTTTGAATAAAGTTGAAACTCACTGGTGTATGCCAAAGTAAGAAAATCAGTCATGCCACCAACAAAGGAGATCAGACAGAGGTATCCAGCTACTTTGAAGAACAATTTTGAGTCTTTACCAAGAGCAATATCTTGAGAAACTCTGAGTAAATTATTGACGCGAATGCGGATGAATGAAGCCATTTCATTTACCATTTCTTCTGATAAATGCAACTCTGGTAGAGGTGGAGAAGGTCTGTTCAGAGAAAGCTGCAATTAAGTACAAGAGTTGTTTTGGCATAATGGAAAGAAAAGAAATCCAATTTCATACCAAGCCAACAAAAAAGGAGCTTCTTCTAAATTTACATCAAAGTTATTATCACATTCATATAAAACCAAAAGAGTGTATGCACAATCAAACCCAAAATGGAGTTTCTGAGTCATTAAGTATGGATTAGAATAAAATTATTAAACATAGAAAACCAAAAATAATAATAATAATAAAAAAGATCAACATGCTCAAAATTAATCCTTTAAATTTTCAGAAAGAGCAGACCTGTACAATGACATGACATCCACTTGCTAATGTTGAAATTTTTTCAAAACTAAGCCTTTACATTTTCACAATGAACTCAAGCCATTTTGATCATTATACTATGATAACTATAATAGCACCCCTTTAATATCATAGAACACAGAGTCCCAATTTATTATCAGATTAAAAGATATACACAACCAAGGACAATGGTACAAACATATGATCATGTACTAAAACCAGTAAACAAAAAAAGAAGAATGAAAAAAGCTTCAGTTGAGAATTATTCTATGAATATTCTCATAAAACATCTTTATAATATCCTTGGAGTTAACCAACTATGATTAAGAAACACAAAGAAGAATTCATTATATAGATATATGTATTTTGGTTCTTGAAATTCCTTTTATATGAGGGGAAAACTTAGTTACCTGTTGAGAATTGCAGCAGATTTGGCCCAGATGAAGAGAATTACAATGAGGAGGAGGAAAACACTAGAGAGTAGAGATAACAAAGTATAGCCAGATTTCTCAAAAACCACCCAAGCAGCTAATGTTACTAATAGTATCCCCACAGTCACATTCTTTTGTCTCCATAAAATCACATCAGCAACTGATTCAAACAAAAAATAAAAAAAAAAATTAAAGTCATTTGATCAAATCCAGAGTTCATTCAATGATACAAGGAATCATTATAAACTAACATATGTTAGGACTTATTAAGTACATTAAATGCTGAACAAGTATAAATTTTAGTGTATGATAATGATGAACTACATTCAATTCAAATAAAAATAAAATGAATGAAAAGGGCTCCAATTGAAAGACTAACAAATACCCACTAATGAAAAAAGCAATAAGACTCACCAAGACCACCTCCAAGGATCTCATGAACACTTCTTTGCCTGTTAAACAACCGATCCAATGAGCCCATGTAGGAAAAAACTTATTTTTAGTTTTCTTAAAACAGAGCTTTGAATCTGATTCAGATCTTTAAGACCCAGAAAAAATAAACTGTTTACAGTTTAGAGATTGAAATGATCTTCAAGCCAAAGAAAAAAGCAGTGGCTCTTGCCCTTTTTATCCAACTCTTATTCTATTCTGAATCTTAATAACTAGAATATTATAATATACAGGAAATGAAGTTTTGAAAGGTATGTTTGGTGGTCACATTTTCCAGCCTAAAAGCAGTAAGCCACTCATAGTTTTTCTTGCTTTTTATATTCATTTTTCTTTTATTCTCCCAAATAATACTAAATTCTTATATTATATATTAATATGATTACACAGTAGATATCTATACATAGATCACATACATCATCTTAATATATATATATATAAGATACAAGAGTTTTGAACAAGAAAGATTGACATTTTTTCTCCATTAGTAACCGACTTTGTTATAATTGAGCTGGTTAAGCAGAAGTTGGGCTGCTTTTTTGTTACCATCTTTTCAAACTATGGAGGGTAATATGGTCAGTAAGCAATTGAAATGATAGTGTAAGAACAAGATGTTTCACCATCGTATGAGGGTATTTTCGTCTTTTGAGTACGTGTGTGTGGGGTTGGCTGCTCGGACAAAAGCATCATGTGGGGCTGTGTGTGTGTGTCCAAGGCTAAGGAAACGATATTCTGCTGTAAAAAAACTGACTCATATGACATGAAATGGTAACTAATAAAGTCATAACAAATAATATGAAAAAAAAGCCTTCAGCAAACAAAAAACAAATAAAAGAGAAACAATATAAATGCGCCACTTGTTTTTATTTTGGTTGGAAAACAGTCTTTGAAACTCTACTATGACTCTATCTATGAGTTGTGGTATATTATTTGTCACTAATTCATTCAAATGTTTGGAAAAATTTTAAGTGAGGGTGCCAAAAAATTTATAAAGTCAGGTCGTTTTTTATTTTTAGTACTTAAAAAAATTATTAGTTAATCTTTTCTTATATTATGGTGAATATTGTACTTATAGGTGCTCTAGACCTCATAAAATTTTCAGAAAGCACTCAGGTATTGTTCGTAACTTTTGGTGGGATACTAAGGAGCGAGACCTTGAATCTAAGGTGGCTTATGAAGAACTCTCCGATATCTCCAATTTCCCGAGCCGCACTGATAGAATCATGAAGAACCCTCCTCTGGTTGGTTCTTTTTTGATTGAAGACTTTGGCTCCAGCTTGTCTGTTCACTCTTAAAATCCTGTGGAGGAGAATATCAAATCTCCTCCACAGGAGCCATGAGAGGCGTTGTCTGGAACTGTAAAAGGTTAGAGCAGACCTCTACAGTTCGAGAACTAAAGTCCCTGATCAGAACGCACTCTCCTGATTTTGTTTTTTTGACTGAACTTAAAGTGGAAGTTATTCCCCTGAGTTACATGCTTCTTTCTTGCCTAGCTAGTTCTACGCCGATCTTGCGGGAGACCTGGACTCCACCTCCTCAAGATTGAATAAAATTTAATTGTGATGTTAGAGTGTGCTTAGAGAGTATGTGCACTGCTGTTGTAGCAAAGAATCACCTAGGTAGGGTGATTCGGGTTCACATGTCTCGGTTGGATTTCTTGGATGCGTTATGTGGAGAAGTTGCGGCCTGCTATTTGGCTATTTCATTGGTGTTGGAATTAGGTTCTAAGTATGTTATTGTGAAGAGTGACTCGAGGCTAGCTACCAATGCTCTCAATGGGAAGGAGTCCCATTGGGCTCTTGAGAACTATGTCTCCTTTTGCATTAAGTCTTCTCCTTCTTTTATTAGTTGTAATTTTTTTTAATGTTAGCAGGACTTGTAATTATGTTGCCCATAATGTGGCTAAGTTTCCCCCCACCAATTGTACGGCTCTATTCCAACCTCCTCTTTACCGAAGAACCTATTTTGTAATGACCGTGAGATCTAACTGCTTTATTAATTAATGAAATGAGTACGCTTATTTGAAGAAAAAAAAAAATTGTACTTATAGTTACAAAATACACTGTGATTAAAAAATTAGATTATAATTTCTCTAGTGTCATAAATAGAAAAAGATCTTAGTGCGCACTTTTTTTGAAGTCCCACCCACCTAAGAACTGTGTGCTAATAAACAGAAATTTCATAATGGTAAATTAGTAGAATCTTTTAGTATATTGTTTGAATTTATCCAAATAGCAAAATAATCTTTAATTTCTAAAAAAATAATTAAAACCTACGAAATCAGAGTTATTAATTAATTAAATTAAATTCAAATACCTAACACTAAAAAAATTAAATAAATGATTCTATTAGTTCCATTAGTACAAAGTCTTGATTATAAATTTAAAATTTCTTAATTCACCATATTATTATTGCACCAATAATAACTTTGATAATCAGACATTACGAGAGACAAAATCAATAAATGAAACTCTTAACAACAATGGTTGATTGGTGAAACCCATAAAATATGATCATCCATTGCAAGTTGGGAAATTTATTAGTTTTACAGTGGAAATAAACTTCAATGTAGACTCAGGCAAAAAGTATGATGCAAAATGCAGACGTATACCCTCCAAAATACAATTGACTTTAGTGCCAAGGATGCGAGTTTGACCGACTTAATCCCAACATGGATGATTGTCTTCTCCAGCCATTAGATGATAAATTAAAGAATCTTATTGAGAATCTTTCTTATTCAACTTTATTTTTGCTGCTTTCGTTTTCATCTTGTGAAGAAGCTACAGCTTCAGATTTGCTCGACGCTGGGGCGGAATCCATTAGACTTGCAGCTATTGCAGCTTTCAAGTCGTCATCTTCCATCTGAGAGAGCATTTCAGCTTCCCCGTATGATAGATCAGATGATTGTTGATTCAAACTTGGCTTCTCAGATGGCGCCTGAGTAGAGGAGCCCAAGGATTTCGTTATTCTCTCTGCATCTTCTGGTGAAAGCCACTGGCCATAACCATTAGAAGCTTCGGAAGCTGAAATGGGGCACTCCTTTGGAAAATTTCCTCTAACCAGAAAAATGCTCCAACCGGCGCCTTTCAAAGTGTCTAAATAAGCTGAGAGGTAAAACTTGGAGAGGTGCATTGGGGCCGCATACAAACTGTCAAAATTGTACCACTCTCCGTTGACTTTTCTTATACAGAACCAATGGTCGTGCAAATGACAAATGAATGCATTTTCGAGTTCAGGGTCGATCTGAGCAGGCTCAGCAACTGGAGAATGAAGGGGTATGACTTGGAGATCCCAAACCTCCAAAGCCTTTTCTAGAACCTGCAAACAATTATTCAAATGGAGAAAATATATTAAGTTGATTTACCAAGAAAAGATTCACTCCTAGACGAAATGATAGTGCATGCGGTAATTATCTTCATAAGCCTAGACAATTGCAGAACATACAAGATAATGGAAACCCAGAAAGCCAACTTATGGTTCACATAGGAGAACTCAAATTCCCAAGTACAAAATTTTAGTTGTGACTTACAAGCAAATACACACATGGAAAGAAGGTGGAGAAACTTAATTCTCATTTTAAATTTGACAAGAGGACAACAAAGTACTATAAATCAATTAATGAAAGACATCTAATGGGAAAACGTGAGATGATGCAAAAACGGGCGTATTTCAATCAATTCTACATTGGAATATTGGATAAGATAGAAATCTACAGTAGAATTATCCAGAATTCTACAATATCGTAGCCAGAAATATTCCAAAACTGTTTAACATCACTGTGCATCCCTAAAGACTTTACCAAGCTAAGCTTCCAAGATATGGTAAAAAATACCTAGAAATGGAAGAAGACTTCTATATTCGCATAACTAGTTCAGCTTTTGTCTAATATATTCACGTCAAAATCTAATGCAGAAAACAAGCATCAAAACTGCAACTATCTGACATGATAAATTACAAAACTTCACCTGTGTGAAATGACTTCCAATTTATCATGTATATCAACTGCAATACAATCATCCAACTCAAAACAGTACACTAATCAAAAACTATGTACAAGGGGTAAGGGATTTAATATCGCTCGCATTGTATTAGGGAACACAGTATGGTAAAAGATAAGAAATACATATGTCTAATATAAAAATACACTGCAGACAAAATTTAAATATGCCAACTATTCAGGGTTTTCTCCAAATGGCCTTAGGAAACTTTCCATCATAGTTAACTTTCATTATGCTCTAGTTAAGGGCCTGCTAAAGAGACTGAAGAAAGCTACTTGACTCAAATAGAGTTTTTCAACAAAGATCGCAAATTTCTTCAACGTTTTAGAGAAAGGAAACAAAATTTGATGAAAAGGTAATTAAGTAGGCAGAAGCATAGGCAGACCTACGTTGGGGGAAGGGGGGTGGTGGATTGACCCCTCTAACTTTTTTTCATTTAAATATATTTATATATATATATATATATGTGTGTGTGTGTGTGTGTCAATATATTTCATTAAATTAAGTCTAGCTAGTGTAGTGGTAGTTTTTTTTCCTCCGTTCATGGGGTTGGGGGTTCGACTATCCACTCCTGCATTTTTATTTGACAAAAATTATAAAAATTTTGAAGTGATTGAGGCTTGAACCTTCTTCTTGTACATGGTTTGAGAACATATTTCCATTGTGCTTAAGAATATTATGCCAATAATTTATTACCAAATTTATATTTAACTTCTTGCCCCTTCTGAAAAAATTATCTAGGTTCGCCTATGGGCAGAAGGGAACCACATTATTTACAAAATTATTTTGTCATACGCCTCTAGGGATGATCGGCACAAGTGAAATTCCCATTTTATAAGGGTTTTCCAGCTACTACATGTTGTTCCCAACACCATCTAATTCATTCAATCATGGGTAGAACTTGTCATGCTCAACTATCATTTTTTTTTTATTCCCTTCATAGCTAGGAAAACAGGATATGAATCAGTCTAATAGCACAAACACTAACACTCACATCCACAAAATAAACATAAAATGTCAGTTAACAATGAGGGCTTAATTGAAGACAAAGCAATTCAGCCAAAGTTTAAAATTGTACAGACAGAACAATGATCAGGTCTACATACTGTATTAATGGCATCACCCACAGCATTTACACACCCTAGAAGTACCCATGTGACACTTGAATTCCTTCTATTTTTGCTCTTCATTATCCATAGTAACAAGTCAAGAAATAAACCTAAAGAATCTGACCTACCAGCCCTTATATGTATACATATATGTGTGTGTGTGGGGACGCCCGCCCTCTCATAAATATATACAAACAAAGGATCATTACTCTAAACACAACCAGAAGCCATTTGAACCAAAGACCCAAGTTTCCCACAATCGTAATTTCAGTAAAGATAACTTATTTATAGTAATTGAAGTCTAACTAAGAAAAAATTCCAAATGAGTGTAAAATAATATCCTTTCACTCCATTTTTTAATAAATATACAGACAGATTTTCTTTGCTAAAATAAACAATAAATCATTTTTTTTTTCCTTTTCTTCGTTCTATTTCATTTTGCATCCTTTCCCACTAAGCAAGCAAGCAAATATAGAAAGTAATTATTGGGTTTTGAAAACTCAAGTTAAACAAAAATGGGAAGTCAAACCAATTAAGGAAATAAAATAAAAGGAATGAATGGTCATAGAAATTGAACCTGAATACTGAAATCACCGTCCAAAGAGACGTTATGTGACTCTTCAGAGAAGAAATCTCCGGAGCTAGCAGCAGCACCTTGGATCATCATCTGGCGTTCCTTGAGATCGAGATCAGAAGCGAGTGCGGCCAAATCGAATTCAGAGAAGAAAGGGCCTTGTAAAACCGTGTTCACGCAATGTACAGCGCATAGCTTGGACTCTTGTACCTCGTGGTACAAGATCCCTCCATTGCTGGCTCCTTCCATGGTTGTGGTCGCCATCATCAGCTTCAGCAATCAAATAATCAATCAATCAACCTCTATTGCAGTGTGGTTGTGTACAGTAAAAGAAGTAAACCCTAAAAAGATTTTGGTCTGGTTTTGATAATCGAAATCGAAAATGATAGTTGGTTTAGCTTTGGCGAAATGAAGATGAGAGAGAAACATAACGGAAAAATATCCTTCTTTTTTATTCATTTATTTATTTAATTTTATAAATAAAATAATTAAATGAGATGTGAGTGTTGTGTTGTGTCTGTCTGGGACGTTACGAAGCAGCACGTGCGTCGAACTGTTCGACACGTGTGGTAACTTATAATATCTTATTTTCTATTTTTCTAAAGTAATTTAACGCCGTAAATACTTAATTTAACTCTAGTTGCAAAAAAATACTAAATTTAATTTTTAGTGACAATAATACTTAAGTTATATTTCTAAAACTCTGTAAATACTTGATTGTTAAATATTAAGTAAATTGTCACGTGATAATTCCTAATTAATTTAAATTATGTTCCAGAAATATAACTCAAATATTATTACCATTAAAAGTTAAACTTAATTATTTATTTACAATTGTAAGTTAAACTTAAATTATGTCACAAATTACTTATTTATTTATATTTTGTTGGACATATAACTAGATTGGGGTGTTAGTGTTTCAGTTATACTACTGTTCATTTTGTAAAAAATAAATATGACATTTGTTTTCAACTATCACACTTAAATGGTTTTTCTTTCTCAATTAGTTTTACGTAAAAAGTGCTACTCAAATTTTGGAAATAATTATATGTAAGAGTGATCAAAAAACATTTATAATGGTGTACTAATTTTAGAATTTATATACTATTTAACTTTAACAACAAACTGAATTATGCATTAAATTAGTGTACACTAAATTCTATACTATTAATAATGTGAGATTTAAGTCTACACTAATTTGGTGTTAAACTTTTTTTTTTTTTGAATTCTAACCCTTATTTTAATTTATTTTAAAAATTAATCTTACATTTTAGTCCTTAAATTAAAATTTATCAAAAAAATAAATAGTTAATTTAAAGCACACTAACATATTAAATATACAAAATAATAATAACAAAAATACTAAAATTAAATAAAATAAAAACAACCTAAAACTAAGTTATTGAACTAAAAAGAACAACATAAATAAAAATAAATATTAAATATTAAGTAAAATAACAATTTAATAAATATTTTTTGTGATTTTATTGAAGTTTTTTTTTTCAAAAAAAATGTGTAATATTTCATTGATTTCATAAATATTTTATTTTGTTAAGTTATTTTAATATCTTAAATTCATACTAGAAGTCATGATTTAATTATATTATAGTTATATTTGGTTATTAATATAAATAATATAAAATGCGAGATCTTTTAAATAAAATGTTATCGAATTGTGTATGTATTTCATAGAATAGTACATATTTATATACAAAGCTAGGAGTCTAAATGGAAAACTACTAAATACAAATAGGAAACTACTAAAATACAAGTTTCCCTAATTTCTTTACAACTAATATTCTAACACTTCCCCTCAAGCTGGAGCATAAATGTTAATCATGCCCAGCTTGTTACAAAGATAATTAACCCGCACCCCATTCAAAGTCTTTGTAAAAATATCTCCTAGTTGTTCTCCGATCTTCACATATCCTGTGGAGATCAGACCTTGTTGAATTTTCTCACAAACAAAATAACAATCAATCTCAATGTGCTTAGTTCGCTCGTGGAACACGGGATTTGAGGCAATATGAAGATCAGTTTGATTATCACACCACAATTTTGCTGGAATAGAAGTCTTAAACCCGAATTCAGTCAAAAGCTGATAAATCCATATTACCTCACACACACAGACTATGCCATATCTCTATATTCTGATTCAGCACTGGATCTAGATACAACATTTTGTTTCTTACTCTTCCAAGAGACTAGATTGCCCCCAATAAATACACAATATCCTAAAATGGATCGTCTATCTACATTGGAGCCTACCAAATCTACATCAAAAAAACACTGGGTATGTCCATGATCCTTGTAAATTATACCTCGTCCTGGTGCTCCTTTCAAGTAACATAAAATTTGCTCTAGTGTTGACTAATAATGAATTGTTGGAGAAGACACGAATTGACTAATGACACTAATCGAGAATGCAATATTTCGACGAGTGACAGTTAGATAATTCAACTTTCCAACCAATCTGCGATATTTCTCAGGATCTTCAAATGGTTCCCCATCATGTGTAAGATGCACAATTGGATTCATTGGAGCATTACAAGGTTTTGCTCCCAATTTTCCTGTCTTAGTTAACAAATCAAGTGCATACGTCCTTTGAGACAGAAAAATACCTTGTTTACTCCAAGTAACTTCAATACCCAAGAAATACTTCAGCTCCCCTAAATCTTTTGTGTGAAACTGGGTATGAATGAAAGACTTAAGGGATGAGATGCCTTCAGTATCATTTCCAGTAATAATGATGTCATCAACATACACCACTAACAAAATGATACCAGCAGTTGATCTTTTATAAAATACAGAATGATCTGACTTACTTTTCAACAAACCAAATTTCTCAACAGCCTGACTAAATTTACCAAACCAAGCACGAGGGCTTTGTTTCAATCCATATAAAGATTTGCGAAGACGACAAACTCGCCCTAACTTTCCCTGAGCAACGAACCCAAGAGGTTGCTCGATATACACTTCTTCCTCAAGATCTTCATGAAGAAAAGTATTTTTAATATCAAGCTGATGCAAAGGCCAATGATGAGTAGCTGCCGTGGAAATGAACAATCAAACAAATGTGAGTTTAGCAACAGGAGAAAAAGTATCACAAGAGTCCACTCCATAGGTTTAAGCATAACCCTTAGTAACAAGACGGGCCTTTAAGCAAGCAATTGTTCCATCTTGATTGAATTTAACTATAAACACCCATTTGCACCCTATGGCCCATTTTCTTGAAAGTAAATTAACCAAGACCCAAGTACCATTTGCAACTAAAGCATTCATCTCTTCTATCATTGCAGCAAGCCAACCAGGATGAGACATTACTTCACGAACAGTTTTAGGAATAGTGATAGAATCAAGAGAAGCAATAAAAGAGCAAGAAGAAGATGATATATGA
This sequence comes from Cannabis sativa, assembly GCF_029168945.1. Taxonomy (NCBI): domain Eukaryota; kingdom Viridiplantae; phylum Streptophyta; class Magnoliopsida; order Rosales; family Cannabaceae; genus Cannabis; species Cannabis sativa. Next base: position 7,552,166 of record NC_083607.1, on the reverse strand, counting down.
TTATAAGAAACAAAAGAAGAAATAGGAAAAGTACATTGGCGTTTACCTTTACGTAGTGCAATGGGAAGATCATCTTTGATTTCCGAATCTGATGATGAAGATTCAGGTGCAGGATATGAAACAGGAGGTGGAGGAGGGGGGCGCCTGGTGTACACTATAGGAGGCCGAGGGAGTGGTGGAGGTGGAGGATGTGGTGGAGGTGGTGGAGGTGTAGACATTGTGGGGGTTATCACTGAGACAGGTTAAGGAACAAGAGACTCATCAGAACATGTATCAGACGCAAAAAATGTGACAGAATATACCAACAAATCATCATCCTCCCCCTTGACGAGTAGGAGTAGTGGAAGACAAAAAATAAGGTATATTTTCTACAAAGGTAACATCAATAGAAACAAAATATTTGTTGAGATAAAGACAATAACACCTATACCCTTTCTGAAGGCGAGAATAACCAAGAAAGACACTTCAGTGCCTTAGGGTCTAATTTGGTGATAGATGGGCGGACATCGCGAGCAAAACAAACACTACCAAATACTCGAGGAGCAACTGGAAATAATGACTTATTAGAAAAAAAGAATTTTAAATGGAATTTCACCATTAAGGATAGAGGATGTCATGCGATTAATAAGAAAGCATGTCATGGATATTACATCGGCCAAAAAAGGTTTAGGAACTTTCATTTGAAACAAAAGGGCACATGCAGTTTCAAGAAGATGTCTATTTTTACGTTCTATGACACCATTTTGAGGTGCAGTATCAACACAAAAAGTTTCATGAAGCATGCCATTAGAGGTCATGTAAGATTGAAATTGAGCAGATGTGTACTCTTTGGCATTATCACTTCTCAAAGTACAAACAGATACATTAATTTGATTTTGAATCTCAGCACAAAAATCACAGAATATAGAAAACAACTCAGAACGATTTTTCATTAAATATAACCAAGTTACACGAGAATAATCATCCATAAAAGTAACAAAATACCTGAATCCAAGTTGAGACAAAATAGGAGAAGGACCCCAAACATCAAAATGAACTAACTCAAAAGGAACACTAGCACGTTTATTGACTCGAGGACTCAAACTAACACGATGATGTTTGGAAAATTGACATGACTCACAATCTAATGAAGACAACTTACTATATTGGGGACAAGGTTTCTTGAGCAAAGGAAGGGATGGATGATCCAAGCGATAATGAGCCTCAAAAGCGGAAGCAACACTTGAACAAACAATAGAGGTTGGTGGAAGTGGGTCAAGAACATACAAGCCACTAGATTCATGTCATTTACCAATAATCTTCTTCGTCATAAGATCTTGAAACAAACAATGATCAAGAAAGAATGAGATGCAACAATTTAGATTACGAGTGAGTTGACTAACAGAAAGAAAATTAAAGGACAAATTAGGTAAATGTAAGACTGATGACAAAGTGAGCATAGGTGTAGGAATAATAGTGCCAGATCCAAGAACAGAAGATGTTGATCCATCAACTAAGGTAACAATAGAAGTGGGACTATGAGACTGAAAAGTGGAAAAGAGACTGGAATTACATGTCATATGATACGTGGCACAAAAATCAATTACCCATTTTGAGGATTTGGAAAGAAGGCATGCATTAGAGTTACTTGAATCAATAATCGCAGTGACAGAAGAAGATGAAGACTTAAGTGTTTCCTGATACCTTGAGAACTTGGCAAATTCATTAGCAGAAATAAGGATCGATTTGTTATATGCATCACCAGTGCTTGCAATATTATCAGAGTGTTGTTGTCGATTCTTGAACTATAACTTCCTACACTCAAACTTGGTGTGGCCTGGTTTCTTACAATAGTTGCACATGATGCTTCCAGAATTTGGTGTTCGATTATCAGGTCCTTGTGAATTACCTCATTTGTATCCACTTGGAGTAGAGTTTTTTTCGGTGTAGAATTATTACGACTCACCAAGGCGCTATTAAGAAGAGTTAAAGAGGTAATTTCTGTGCGAAGAACACGAGTAATTTCTGTAAGGAGGAGACATCAGAACCAGAGAGAACTTGTGACGTTTCAGAGTCAAATTCAGATAAGAGTACTGCAAGAAAACTCATAATAGTCATCTACTCTCGTTGGCGCTGTTGAACTTTCACATTAGGACTAAAGGGCAATAATACATTAAGCTCTTCATATGTTTTCTTAAATGCCATAAAGTAACTCATAAGAGACTTGATAACTCTATGGTATAGAGTTTTTTTTTTTTTTTTTTGTACCTTTAACTTGAAATTATCATGAAAAGAGTAATGAAAGTGTGTTTGTTATTTAGCTTTAATTAGTTTTTAGCTTCATTTTTTAATTACCAAGCTAGCTTTGAAGTCTTATAATTATAGTTATTTTTAGTTGTGTTTATTTAATTAAATTGATTGTTGGTTGTTGAGAAAGAAGAATTAAATTGCTAGGGAAAAGGAAAGGAGGCAAGGACAAAGTTGGAACAAAAGCTAAAATCTGGGAGGAAATGCTGCCAGAATGCTGGGCAGTTTGAGCAGTGACGTGGAAGAAGTTAAAAAACGAATTTCACTTATCCACATGAGCAATTATGTATTAGTCACTAAAAGTACGCCAGCTAGCTGTTATAGAAGGAGGAGACAATACCTAGTGGGCCAAGATTGAAAATAATTTGGGCTTTTATTTTTAGGGTATTACATTGTACCCTAAGGAGTGAGCAAAAGAAACTAAGTACACTCTTCTTCTTCAACATGATGGCAGCTGCCATTTTTGGAAGAAATTAACTGCAAAAAGAAAAAGTACAAAAGAGGAAGGAGAAAAGGGGGACTGAAGTACAAGAAAAAGAGAAGGACAAAAGCCTATTTGTTTGAATTTCTTTTTCCTTTTCTTTCTATATTTTTTTTTTCTTTTCTTTCTTGTCTTTAAATACTAGAAACTTGAGAATTTGTAAACAAGGCAGCAGCCATGGATGACAAACTTTTAGTTTGGATTTTATTTTTTGATTTGAACATGAGCTAAAGTTCTTGAGGCTTGAATGGCTATGAACTCCTATGTTGGGTATGATTAATTTTTAAGCATATTTTAGCATTCTTGCCTTTTTTCATTCAAGTAAGCTTGTCATTTTATTTGATTGTTATTTCTTGGCCATGAGTAACAATTTGTTAAGCTAGATCTTGTTCCGGAAGGGCTAGATTTAGTAGTTAAACTTGGATGGAGCAAGAGAAATCCTAGATTTAGGTTTTTCTTAGTAAGTGGAATAAGAATATTTCATTTACCTTGTATAACTTAAGAATTGATGTTTAATTAGTGTTCAGCAATCTGGTTTGATATAGGAATATGTGAATCTAGATGATAGAACTTAAATTGTGAGTTTTGAAAAATTCTCATAAACACATAAAAAAAAAATTATGTTATCTCTATGTGAAAATGCTGAAGTAATGCTATAGCAACTGAGAAAAACCTGACTAGGGGAATTAGTTATTCAAGCCACTTTTTACCATATTACATTTCTTGCAAGCAATTTTTCTAGTAATAGAGCATTATTTTAAGCAAATTTAATTACAATTATTTTAATTTTGAATCATTGCTCAAGCATTCTCATATTTTTCCTTCAACTTTAAGTTGTAATTAGTTGGTTTTACAACATATTTTGTTTGCAATCCCTGTGGAGACGATCTTACTTATTACTTGTGTGACTGCGTATATTTGCCTACATAATTTTCACAACATCTTATTTCTCCGCACGATAAAAGGCTTTGAAAACATCATATATGCGAGATATGTTGTCTTTGCCAGAATACAAAAACTCTAAGTAATCCATTAGTTCTTTAACTAATTCGCAATGATTAATCAAACTAATTATTTCATCATCGATAAAATTTCGAATTTGAAGGAACAAGCGAGCATCCTCACGGAGCTATATTTTTTTTTTTTTGAATCGTCTTTTTCTTTAGGAGGATCGCCAGTCAAGTGATCATCTTTGTCAATACTCCTCAAATACAATCAAATCGTCTTACTCCATTCCAAATAATTCGAACCAATCAATTTATGGTCCGTAATTTTAGACATCACGAGAACCACATTAGAAACAACAATTGATTTCGAATCTAATTTTATCTCTGCCATAATCTCAAAAGCAAAAACAATTGACAAAGAAAATGAAGAAAAAGAACACTAAAGAATGAACACCTAAACACGAAGAAGGCAAAAAATACCAAATTACAACCTTAGACAGATGCAAGTGGGCTTAGAAGAACTGAGTAAACAACCAGCAAAAGAACGCCGTCAAAAACATCGCACATGCGCCTCCACGCTCCGATGCGTGGGAAAGTGCGCAGAACCTTCAGGTGGCGCGTGAGCCCCACGCACAAGGATTTCGGTGATCGGACTTTGGGGTTTGGTAGATCTGCGACTAGACAACCCTCCTGAGTGGACAGTGAGAATAGATTCCCACTCCAAATAGGATTTTTAAAAAAGAACCCTAAACTCAAACCCTAACCTCTTTTTTTTATGAACCCCAATTTCGAATCACAATTTTAAGTATGGCTCTGATACCATGTAGAAAATAGTAAATCGAATTGTGTATGTATTTCATAGAGTAGTACATATTTATATATGCAAAACTAAGAGACTAAATGGGAAACTACTAAATACAAATAAGAAACTACTAAAATAAAAATTTCCTTAATTTTTTTACAACTAATATTCTAACAAAATCAAAAGACAAAAAAGTAAATTTATGAGGACAAAATGTCAAAAGGGTCTATAACTATCAGCCCAACAGGCTACTATTACAATAGTAAAGATAAATAGTACTTAAAAGAGAAAGATTACATCTGGAAACAACCATTGACGAGTCGAAGGGCCACTTTTATTTTTCAATGATACCATAAGCGTTGAAGTATTTGTCCAAGTACCACTCTGGTATTAGTAATAAAAAACCAAAACAGCTAATGATAAAAGAAAGAAAATGTTAACTATTATGTAATTCAAAATTTAGTAAACAAATACAAAGACAGAAAATTTAATTGAATTCAAAATTACAAGGCATTCCTTAAGGCTTGTTCATCATCTTTGAATAAGAATGACATCATATCTATTCTGTCTGTTTTTTGTTCGGCTAATCTCAGATGAGTAGATCATAGTGGTTTCTACCGGTGTATAAAAGTCTTACCACCTTTTTCGGCTTTCTTGTAACTGAACCTTTGCTAAACTCAGCTCCATATTCTGCTATCGGTATAAAACCAGTACCCCGTCCACCCCTAGTATGCTGCAATTGATGAAAAACGACAGTGTTTTCACCTTCATTCATAATAACTTCAAAGAAAAGGAACACAAGATTGGTGATTTGAGCTGACTTTGAATCTAGTAGCAGCATAATTAAAAGTAACCACAATCAGCAAGTTCAAGCCATCTAAAACTAAAACTTTGAATAGTCAAATAAAAAGCCTTTTCTGGCTTCTCCAGTCATCCCTTTGTCCTTCCTTACTGCGCCTTTTCATATCATTTCTTACTCACAGAAAACTCACTCCCAATGTACATTCCATAAATGGAAAAGAAAACCATATTCGATATTACCCATTCAAAAGTTCAAGCTGAAATTAAGCTATCTTCCACAACCACACTTCAGAAACAAAGATTTGCATTGCATCCCAAGTTAGATATTATAACAGATAATGAGTTCTTTTGTGATCAGACCATTATGGTTAGCTATTTTTCTATCTCAGTTTCTAATATTAAGGCATATATATTTCAGTTAACTAAAAACTAATTGACATACTGCATTATATATTTCACATCCATGCTTTTTAAACAGCTATTTACTGCCTACAAATTAAACATATAAAGCACCAACACGTGAGCCTACCTCATGCTCTGGCAAGTACACGGTGATTGGCTGCCTAATCAGCTTTGATAGCACCTGGGAAATTACAAATGCTCAACAGTCAACGCATATACAGATAATTTAACAACTAGAGTTGGAATAGTCAAAATGAGATTCCCCGTGTAACAAAAACCGAAGAGGTAGAGAAAGAAAATTATAAATTTCAACTTCCTAAGTGCATAGAAGAGTAAGAACCAAATTCCACCACAACATGAACATAGAGATTACATCAAAATATTTCTACCTAGAAGCGATGGTTCAAGGTTAAAATTATAAACAATTAGCCTAGAAATCCACCTGCAAGAATTTGTGCCAGCTAGATTAGTTATATGGGCAAATGAAATGGTGCAAAAGGCCAATAAATATATAGTAATATTTTTTTCTGAAAAGGAAAACAAGATGAATTTAAGACAGGTTATCAAACAATTATGCACCAAAGAGTACTCACCAGTAATTCTGACTCTCCACCCCAAAAATCAGGTCTTCCAATGCGTTGACAGTAACTATGAAGGAACAATTAAAGCATATAAATTTTCATGAGCTTCGAAGCACCAAATTTACAATAAACCTTTCTCTTCCAGCAAAATAAAAGTTATCTGTTCTTACCGTTTCAAAGACTCGTCAACAGTAATGGCTACTAGTGCTTCTTCGTATTGATGGCGTTCTTTGCCATTGTTACATATAACCTCTTTTACAGCCATCCGTAAATCATCTACATTGGAATAAGTTTTTAATAAAATTCACATAGTAATACTTTGTTTAGTTAATTTATATCTTTTTTATTTAATACCATAAAATTTCTAAATAGTCAACAAAGATCATGTTCTTAGCAGCTCAAAGTTGTCGTACATAAAACTACAAATAAATAAGAAGTGGTTTCCACAAACTGATAACAACTATTTCCAAACAGGGGAAAAAAATATGCTCCAAAACCTTAGCATTCTACAGAGACCAATCCTTTATTTATAGACAAACAAAGCTTTACAAAACAAGAAAGGATTCGGTTATAACAGAATCAAACAGTTGATTAAGAAGTTACAAGGCTCCTAACAAAACTAACCAATTCTAATTGTCACAACAACCTAACAAAGCTATTGGTTATCATCCCCCCTCAAACAAAAAGGGTAGAAACCACTTTGAGTTTGTCTTTAAGGTAGTGAAATCGATCTTTGGGAAGATACTTGGTGAAGATGACAGCAACTTGATCAACGGAAGGAACATATCTCACAGCAAGTTCATGATTCACGAGTTGATCATGGACAACGTGCTAATCTATCTCAATATGCCTATACCAAGCATGAAAAATAGGTTTTGCAGTTAGAGCAGCTGCACCTTCATTGTCCACCTAGATTATAGGAATGTCAGCTACAGACAAAGTGTTGATCTATCTCAATATGCTTACACCGAGCATGAAAAACGTGATTTGCAGTTAGAGCAGCTCCACCTTGATTGTCCACCCAGATTACAGGAATGTCAGCTAAAAGAGACTTGCAATTCAGTGAGCAAAGACAACAACCATTTAATCTCAGCAGTAGTGTTAGCCAAGGCACAAAATTCAGACTAAGTAGAAGATCTAGCCACCACTTGTTGCTTTTTGGCAGACCAAGAAATGAGTTTTGGACCTAAATAAATTGCATAACCCCTTATTGACCTTCGATCATCAACGCATCTAGCCCAATCTGCATCAAAATATGCGTCCATGGACATTCTTAGAACAGATTTCAACAGAAGGCCTTTCAAGATGGTACCTTTCAATCTCAAGAGTTTTTTCCAGGCTTCACAATGAATAAACTGTGATAACTTGTCAATAATGTGTGCAACATCAAGTCTGGTCAAAGTTAGGTACTGCAGGGCCCCAAGAGTGCTTCTATAAAGAGTTTTGTCTTCAGTAACGGACAGTTTGTGAGAGGTGCTAGTAGGACTTGAGCAACTCTCTGCACCTTCGAAGTGAACTTTAACCAACAAATCAGTTATATATTTTGTTTGACAGAGATACATACTGGCTGAATTTCTATAAATTTCAACACCAAGAAAGTAATGAACTAGACCTAAATCTTTGAGATAAAAGGCAATGTTAAGATCAAGAACAAGCTTCGAAATCAAGGTGGTATTAGGACCTGTAATGAGGATATCAACAACATAGACCAATAGAATAGCTAAGGTGATGGGAAAGGGCTTGTAAAAATATGTAGCAATAGGAAGAGTATTGGAGTTTGGAGATACCTAAGAAGTAGATGATGATTGTGGTGCAAGATAGACATGTTCATTGAGGACTACATTTCGAGCTATGAACATTCTACCATTTTTGTTTTCACAGAGATAGCCCATGTGCTTTGGAGAGTAGCCAAGGAAAATGTATTCTTCAAATCAAAACTCCAGTTTGTGATGATCATATGGCCAAAAAGGGGGAAAGCATGCACATCCAAATGACTTCAAGATGCTGTAATAAGAAGATTGCTGAAACAAGCATTGAAAGGCATACCACCAATAAGTCAAGTCTAAGCCATATTGTGCCAATAAAAGTCAAGCCAGTTTTTGTGATGTGTTGATGCTTCCGTTCCACACTACCATTCTTTTCATGTGTGTGAGGACAAGGATGTTGAAACATAATACCTTGATCTCTCAGAAACTTAGCAAAGGGCTTATATTCACCTCCACCATATGCTTGAAAACCTTTGATAGGTAGATTAAACTGTTTCTCAAACAGGCTTTTAAGCTGAATAAAGGTTTCAAAAGCTTGTGATTTAAGAACAAGAGGAAATATCCAAAAGAATCTGCTAAAGTCATCCACAAACACAATGTAATACTTTTAATTATCTTTGGAGGCAGTGTGAGATGACCCCCATAAATCAGTATGAATAAATTCCAGAGGTTGTTTTGCACGAGTAATGGACAAGGAAAAGGGAAGTCTGTGACTTTTACCTCTTTGACAAGCATTACAAAATTGTAAGTTTTTAAGTGAATGAGGAATGTTTGTTGTGGTTAGTATTTTGGTTAAAATGCAGAATGCTCGAGTTTACAATACCAAAGGTTTATATCATTAGACAAATTTGAGACAAACACAAGCAGGTTTTGAAATCATGGAATAAGAAGAATTGAATTCTTCATTATCTGTGACAATATTACAAAGAGAAATAGTATTTTCATAATGAATACACTTGTTACTACAAGAATTTGAAAAACAATCAAAAGAATTAGGGGACATGGTTGAGGTAGCAAGCTGACATTCCACTAATGTGTTTAAGAGAGTAGAATCCTCATCTCCAAGAAGATAAAGACCATTCTTAAGCTTCCCTTTGCTCAGGACTGCACCCGTTTGTTTGTCCTTGACAAAACAACAAGATTAGTGAAATTCTAGGAAAACATCATTGTTTGTGGTAAGCTTAGAAACATTGACAAGATTTTTAGTTATAGAAGGAACTTGAAGAACATAATTCAATTTTAATGGTGCAATAGAATGAGAGGGAATAGTGGCTTTACCAATATGATAAATAACAAGTTTCTTACCATCTCCAACGGCCACAGTTTCTTGGCCTGAATATGTAATAGCAGATTCAAGATGATCCATGTTATAAGCAATGTGATTGGTAGCTCCGGTGTCAACATACCAACCATGATCATCACCAAAATCAGGAAGAGATGAGCAACAAATGCTTGAGACTCATAATCAAAAGATTGCTTAGTTAAATTTGCTTGAGGTTGAGACTAATTAGTGATGGGATGACCAACTATAGCTAACGAATCACAAAGGGATTTGATCTTATCAACATAGTCAAAGATCGAGCGAGTCCCTATATGAATGTTAGAAAGTTCGCCTTTGAGTTAAAGCAAACAACCCTTGTATTAACTTGAAAATTTCTACTCTAAGGCTTTCTACACCGCACGAAAGCCGGTGTAATTCGCAACTGTGCCAAGGATGTCTTCACTCATGGATGATCGCCACCAAGAAAGATCACCAAGAAAGAAGAAGTTGATCTTTCTTGCGCCAAGTAGTGAAAATAGGGTTGAGATCTCCATTGATGAGTCATTGAGGAGTGAGATCAGAGAGCAAGATTTCATCAAGCTCATGACCAATCACATTGATTTCCATGCTAGAAAATTAGTACGATCCAACTTGAATGTAAGAGACGATGTAAGGGAATTGGAGAAAGGATTCCAATTCTGAGTTGTTGTAGTAACTTGCAGAGGAATAGGATTGGAAGACGAGTTGTCGTCGGAAGAAGCCATTGACGCCAGTCAGAGGCTCTGATATAATGAAACAATATGAACAGAGGAGAAAGAAAATAAAAATAAGCTTTGAATCTATATAAACTCACTAGAGATGCTGAGGGTACCATAAGGTATGAAAACCCAATTCATGATTATAGCAGAACAACAGAAGACCTAGAGTAAACTAAAATAAATAAATGAATCAATAGATATAAAAAAGAAATAAGATGATTTAGCAAGCACCAGTACACAAACAATTTTTATAACTAAGCCATTGAGGAAGTTCAATGTCAAATAATTAATACAAAAAGACCTAAGATGATTTAACAAAGGTCATCACTCATCAACCAATTTATACTCCAGAAGTTCAATGTCAAATGAGAAACCAAATGTGTCGAAACATACATGGAAAAATACCTTGAATTCACTTTTGAAACTTGCTTAAATGGAGGCAAAACATGGCCTAGTGAAAAAATTAGTTAGACTAGAGCAAGTATCATTAGCAACTTAAATATATCCAGCATACCTGCATCCTCCCTTTCATCCCGTGGGCTAAGAGGAATTCCCTTGTTCATAGCCATTCCCTTGGCCTGATTTCACTGACAACAAATTAGTTAAGGAGGCAAGGCAAAGGAAGTACTCAGTCTCATGTTACTCATCACTTGAGCAAGTTCATTGAGCTTTCTCACTTAGTAAAGGGTAAAATGTTGAGAAGTCCCAAATGGGGAAGCAAGCTTTCACCATATATCAACAGAGCTACTGACAAATACAACCTCCGTCAAATTGGCAGTTCTTAAATGAAAAATGGGCAAAATTAAATCAATTCTAGGGAGGAGTAGTCAAATCTCATAGTATACACTAGTTTGGAATCTCCATAAACTGTTAAAACTTACTGAATTTTTCCCAATGCCCAGATATACATATATAGTAGTAGCATATATATAAAAAGTATAACAAAACTAAAATCAATGAAATTAACTTAAGTATAAAGAAGCAACACTCCACTACATTTAGTTCGAAATTCACGTACATTCAATATTACTAAAGTATCCACAAGAAGATAAGAAATAAACGATACCAGTGCACGAAATAGGCAACGACCATCTCCAGTAACTCTCAGAACCGAGTAACGTTCCACTTTCTTCATGGCCGGTGATCCTCCGTTTCCACTGAATCAAAACCATGAATAACAGAAAACGTTTCACAGTTGAACTCTCAGGCTACGCAATTTAGCAAGCATTTCAAAATTAAAGAGATGATAATTATTAATGAAAATATATGTGAAAGAAACTACATTGGTGGACTGATTCTAGCAAAGAACCGGTGACTGGTTCCGGAAAAAGACGGCTGAAATGTTTGATAATCATGAGTTGAAATGGAACGAGCGGTGACTGAGACGAGCTCGAACTTCGCAACTCCATTTTTAAGCTGCTCAAGGATAGTCTCTGTTAGAAGAAAAGAGGAATTAAATTCAGAAATTCTGTTTGGAAACAGATAAAATTAGTTTCATATATATATATATATGTAGAGAGATTTTCTGTAGTGAAAGTGTTTTGGGTGTTTACCGTTTGAAGGTTTTTCCGCCATGGATGGATAGATAGAGAGAGAGAGAGAGAGAGGAGAATATCGACGGTGAAACTACGACGTGGATAATCGAGAATGTGAAGGTTGGGTTGTTACCGTCCAAATCTATTTCTTGGCCCATTATAGGCCCACTCGTAAAAAAAGTCATGTGAAACTTAACGGGTTTTTACATCAGAAATTTCCAATTTTTTTACTTTTTTTTTTGGGCTTTTTTTACTAATATACCAAATTAACATATTAATCTTACACTTACCGAAAAAAACAAAAATACCATATATACGTATATCCCTACCGAAATTTAGGAAAAAAATTCCTACCGAACCATAAAAAATGGATCAATCCGTGCGTATCGCCAAACCGTATAAAAGCATTTGAAAACAAAAAAAAAATCAAAAAGAAACCTTCGAAAATTCAAAACACCATTGGAGCTCTGCAACTTTCGAACCTGCAAAAAACAAAACACCATTAAAGCTTGACAAAAGCTTCGATCAACAAAAATCAAAACAAAACTGTACAGTTGCTAATCGAAGGTGCCGAGCTAACTCAACATTGAAGCTACTCGAATCTTTCGTCATCAAAATTCAGTCATCATTGAACCTTCGATCAAACAGTTCGACTATGAGATCCAAAAACTACTCGAAGCTACTCCAAGCTACTCGAACCTACTCGCAAATGTCAGATTCAGTCAATGCTACTCGAAGAGAAAAAAGCAACATGATCACAGCTCCTACAATCTGATTTACACAGAAAAAGTCTCAAAAACCAGTAAGTTTTTCATATTTTATAAGAAACTAAACATATAATTCATAAAACTATTAATTACTTCTATCTAAAACTACTACTCTGTTCTATAACAGAATCATGGAACATTTACTGTTGGTACTATACTACAATGGAAAATTTGTAGATAGATGCTTATACACGGATTATCAAGTAACAGGAATATTGATACCAAAAGGTTTCTCATACCAAGAACTGAGAACACTAATCTGTCATACTTTGGAATTAAACAACATCACCACTGTTCTTGATATACAATTTCAAATACAAGAAGGTATACCACCAATGAGGATCAAGGACGATAATTCTTGCAGAATTTATGAGCATATCAGGAAAAAAAATGACAATGAGGCTGCCTTTCCACTATTCATTAACTATACACAGTCATTGGATACTGTATATACACAGTCATTGGATACTGTCAACCAACTATTACATCAAGAAATTACTTGCTTTGACATAACCTCTGCAGCCTATGAAAATGAAGAACCATATATACAAGATATTGATCCAATTCCTACATGGACAGATTATGCACTCTCGCAGCTAATTACATCACGAAAGAACTATAGAAGCTACCAACTCAAGCTGGGAAAACAAAACAAACATCATCAAAGATCCAAGGATTGACATAATAAGAGTTGGGCAAATTTTCCAAGACAAGGAAACAGTAAAGCTTGCCATGAGCCTATATGCAATCAAAAAGAATGAACAGCACAGGGTAAAAAGATCATCAACAAAGGACTACAGCTTAGTGTGTGTTGATAAAAATTGTAAATGGTACTTCTTGGCAACAAAACATGGAAAAACAAATCTCTTCAAAGTCAGAAAACTTGTGGAAGATCATACATGCTCAATAGAACGCATCCATGACGATCACCCCCAAGCAACAAGTAACATAATAGCTGACTGCATCAAAAAAAAAATTAGTAATCCAAAAAGAAACTACAGGCCAAATGAGATTGTTGATGATGTAGCAGAAGACTATAGTGTCTCAATTTCTTACCAAAAAGCTTGGAGAGCAAAAGAGAAGGCTTCAGAAAAAGTAATAGGCTGCCCACATGATTCATACAATGAAATTCCAGGGATTCTGCACATGATAAAAAAATGCAATCCAGGTATAACTTCTTTGGTCTTAAACTACACATAATCTTATAGCAACTAATCAGTAGCTCTAATGTCACAACACTCTCTCATAATTTTGCAGGAACAATAACAGACTTAGTCCAACATGACAATGGGCATTTTAAGTACCTATTCTTTGCATTAGGAGTCTCAATAGAAGGCTGGAAACACTGCACACCTCTAATTGTGGTTGATGCAACTTTCCTTAAGAATGCATATGGAGGAACATTGATAATTGCTAGTGCACAAGATGCTGACAGACACATATTCCCACTAGCTTTTTCAGTAGTTGATTCTGAAAATGATGCATCATGGCAATACTTCATGGAAAAGCTCAAAGAATCATATGGGGAGCGTGAAGACCAATGCATAATTTCTGACAGACACGAAAGTATAGCAAAAGCAATGAAATCAGTATTCCCTAACTTGATGCATGGGGTATGTTGCTTCCATTTGTTCCAAAATATAAAAACAAGATTCAGAAAAGGAGGAGATGATCTAAGAGATGCATTCTCTTGTGCAAAGAAAAGCATACAATCAAACCGACTTCGACGATTCCATGAGGGACTTAGACAACATTGATAGTAGAATTCGTCCTTACCTGACAAATGAAGTTGGCCTAGAAAAATGGACAAGGCTTTACAGCCCAAATAAACGCTACTCAACATTAACCTCCAACATCGCCGAGTCTGTGAACTCAGCATTGAAAGAAATTAGAGAGCTACCGATTGGAACACTGCTCGAATGTCTACGTTGCTTGGTTCAAAAATGGTCATGGGAAAACAAAAATAGAGCTTTGTCCACATTCACAACATTAGCAAAAGTACCAGAAAAGATACTAAAGGATAACCGGAACGCAATAAGAAACTAAAGGTAACCTTAAAACTTCAACTTATATGCTACTTATTCGCATTCTCGTTACTTCACACAAAGTAATAAAAAACAGCTTATACTAATGGTTACCTCTTTTACATTTCACGGCAAACATCCAATCTTGTCATATACACAGTAAAAGAATTGCAAAACTCCTATATTGTGGATATCCAAAACAGAACATGCACGTGTCAACGATTTCAGTATGATGAAATGCCGTGTTCTCACGCAATGGCTGTAATATCAAAAAGACACATGAAATGCTATGAGTATTGCTCATACTACTACACAAAAGAAGCATTTCTTGCAACATATGAAGGTTCTGTGTTACCAATAGGTGACCCAAAGACATGGGACTTGCCTGATAACATCAAACAACTTCAAGTATTGCCACCAATATACAAGAGACCGCGGGAAGGCCAAAGAAACAAAGGTATAAAACTGCACTAGACAAAGCAACACAGAATAAATGTGCAAGATGCTTACAAAAAGGACACAACCGAAGGACTTGCAAAAATGATGCGGTCGAGCCAAAGAGAAAGAGAAAAAGAGACATTGAATAGCCCACCTATTATTCTTCCATTTATACAAATACTATAAAAATAAAAACAATACTTTCAAATTGAGAAACTGCTAAGTAGCTTTACTTTCCAATGTTTCCCTACATTTTTCAAAATACTATAAGAATAAAAAAACTTGTCATCTGTGAACACTGCTTTTAAGAATAGTTAAATTCATTTTTAAATTCTACATTTGGTTTTTAGTATTTAATATGATTGATCACTAATATAAAAACTAACACGCTGCTTAATTATATATTCATATATTTTTATAATTTAGGCAAAAAATTAAGGTTGGACAATTCATTTATACTCAAAGTATATTATATATTACCATTGGCTTGTTATCTGGTGATGTTAATTAAACAAAACTATAGGTTAGATATATAAAAGAGCTGGTTACATATTGTTATTACTGGTATTTTGCAGTGACAAGATACCATCAAAATATACACACAAAAAAATATAAAAAAATATACATTATCCATTATTAAAAAATGATTAAAGTGTACCTCTAATTCAAATATGTTGCAAGCGACTACCATTGTAGAACCCCAAGTTAAAAAAATCCTCTTTTACAACCTGAACGTTTATATAAAAAAAAATTAGAAACAAAATAACTAATTTTTTCACTAAATGAATCATTCTAACTACTCTATACCTTGATTATTGATTTGTATTAAAACCCTCATTCAACCAAAAAAAATATAAATAATTACTCTGCAAAAAAAAAACATTGTTGGTTTTATGAAAATTAAGCTACAAACATTAGCTTAAAACTACAAAACACACTTTCTTTCCAACTTTATAAACTTGAATACTTCCATTAAAACATAACATTCCAAACAACAATTTTAACTACTTATATACTTGCATATTTCCAAAAAAAGATACTAAACGGTCCCTTCACATCAGTGTTACCAACAACAAACAGATTAACACCTAGCTAAATACTACATATAAACCCTACTGTCCAGATACACCATTCACTAATACTAACAAACAAATGTACTAAAAAATTGGAGCTTAATTACAATTCTAAAAACAAAAGTAACAAAACAAGTTACTTTGACTCAAAATAGTTCACCAAAAAGTTTCATTCCAGTTGAAACTCCAACTTTAGTACACCAAAAAGTTTCATCCTAGTGCAGATTCGAAACCCCTTCAATCCAATCAAGCTTTTGGAATCCTCCCAGGAAACTCAGACTCAGAATCATAATCATTCAACAGTTTCTTCTTGGCATGAACATACAACTCAACAGCGAGCTTCCTCCTAAAAAACCCCACATCTAGAAGATTTGGAAGTTTCTCAATACATCCATGAATAAAGAAATCAGCATACTTAGCCACGAACAAGCCACAATCACTACAAACAAAACAAGCAAAAAAACAAACATTAGACTGAATACTAAAAAAACAACAAAAATCATAACAATATAAACACATTTAAACATACTTGTCTACTTGTTGAGGTAACTTAGTAACAACAAAGACATCAAGCATGTCCTCCTCCTTTTTCCCTTTAAAAAATCCTTGGCTTGTGTCAATATCCATCCTCCTACTGTAATAGTCAATGAATGACAAACATATAGGCAACACCACTGCAAAAGGCTTGACATAACCAGCTGTTTTCCTGTCCAACTCATGTCTAGACCCTAAGGAATTATAAACATTGAGACACCTAGCCCTAATATCAAAAATGATCAAAATCCAATGCTTTTCATCCTTAATATGCATGTAAATCAACACATAATCAACACGTAGCCAATCTTTGTTAGCATACATGTAATACCCACTCATGTATTCAGTAACAATGTTACTCTTAGGCACAGCATCAATCTTGTTTCCAGACTTGACAAACTTATCATACAATTCAACCACCTTAAAACAGAAATGATAATCTGTGGTTGTTGCAGACACTGCAACATTAGGATCATACTTCAACTTCTTTCGCAAGTAATAAAATATTACATCCATATGCTGTAGAAAAAAGAGATTAGAATCTGAGTAAATAAAAGATAACTACAAACCACATAACTAAAATTAAAAAAAAAATACTACATATGATACTCACCGAGTCACTAAGGCACCTCCCAGGGGTCAAAAGATCATAAAACCACCACTTGTCCTGAACACTATCAATGCAGAAATCTAAAGCAGGACTAAAAAGATTCTTCCCTTGAACAAACTTCTTCTTCCTAAAAAAAAGCAACCAACCAATATACTTAATATCAAATATGCAAAAATGTAAAAAAAAAAAACCAAAAAACATAATAAAAACAAATAAAACATACTTATTCTCATCCTTGAACCCAACACAGAACCACTCATCAAATGCCTTCTGTTGAAGTTCGTGCGGAGGATCAAACAACCCAGAATTAAACGCATATTGACCTTTAACATTCTTTTTCTTCATCTTTTCATTACTACCAGAAGACCCAAAATCATTTCTGTAAGGACTCTGTAAAACCACGCTAGGCTTATGAGCCCTCTTTGATTTGGGAGATTCACAAACCTTAATCTTGTCCTAAAAAAGAAACCAAACAGTAACATTTAAATTAAACAACAATAATATTTAAAGAACAGCCATTGCAACAGTAACAAAAAAAAAAAATCAAAACACAAAATCATACCATAATCTTCTTCACTTCATATGCATGACACGCATCATCCACTTTCTGATTTATAACAGCCATCACAGATTCTGAAAAACCATCATCGGTACCCGCACTAACTTTCTCAGCAACTCCCTCAACTCCACCTACATTACCACCATCAGAACCCAAAACTTCATCCTCTACCATTGCAACAGTCTCATTTTGTCCTAATAACGAACCCAATATGTCAAAATTTGGCATATCCTAACAACAAAAACAAAAAAAAAAAACAACAAACAAATTAGTTAACAACTTAATATGATAAAAAAATACGATAATTACACAAAACTGTTCTATAAAAAAAATTAATAAACAAAATTTAACCTTTTCCAAAGAACATAAACCAGCAAAATCTTGACTATCAACTTCTTTCACAGACATCTCGGAAATATTTTTAATTTCCTGCACAATATAAACAGAAAAAGAAACAATTAAGTAGCAAAAATTATAACATAGAATATTGAATAATAATAATAAAAAAAACAGACCTTATAAACATCACCGTCACCACCAACACAATCTTCACCATCCTTCACATCAGCAGCATCTTCACCAGCATCCTCACCATCCCCCTTAACAGTAGGCTACAATAAAAAAAATACCATACAAACACATGAAAACAAAACTTATAACACAGAATAGTACCTCAAACAACTAAAAAACTGAAAAAAGAATCTTAGAACTACTAAATAGTACCTCAACATCATCACTAATGTCATCTAGGTTACGGGGACTATCATTGCCACCACCACCACCGTCATCCTCATTTTCATCCTCATTACTCTACAAAAACAAAATCACATAAAAACCATTGCATATTAACAAATAAAACTAAAAATAAACAATATCAATCATAAAAGAAACCAAAAAACATCACCTGTGGTACAACATTCTCAATACTATCTTTAATCAAATCTTTCAATTCTGAAAACTTCGTATCAAAATAAAAAGTTAAATCCTCTCCAACTTTACGATCAATGTAACCCTTCAAATTTTCCTCAAGTAATGCAAATTTTTCGTCAACTTCCTTACGAAATTCTTTCAAAACACACTCCAATCCAACTTGCCTAACTACAAGCCCCAACACCGAATCTTTAAGCTCATCCAACACAGCAAGACTTATAGTAGCTTTTTTCTCAACTCCAGAGCTACCGGCCTTGCCAACATCTACTTCGTCGTCTCACATCCTCAAAATCATCATCAGATTCTGACCCATAAGAAAACTCAAACCCAGCAATATCTAACTTTTGATTTTCCTCACCGAAGGAAACATGCGGCAATGTAAAACTGTAACAAAATAAAATAAAAATAACAAAATTAGTAACATAACCAACAAAAAAAACAAAACACAACACAAAAATAATAAAATAACATATCACAAAAACATACCTTAGTTGACATATATATTTTCTTCTCCACTTCACCTGAGAAAGGATTGCCCACACTACTCCACCTACACATCCTATAATCTGGAGAAGCATCATATGTACATAAACCTTGCTTCTTAAAAAGAGGAATAACCTCATAGAGCCAAACCTGAAACGCAAAAGGGAAACCACACAACTTGTACGTCTTACTATTGTAATCCTTTTCTTTACCCTTAATGTTCTTCCCTTTTGCCTTCGAAGCAACTGTACCCTTCGTCTCATCAACAACTTTCTTCTTGTTTTTTTCCTTCAAAACAGTCCTCAAGCTATACAAAGTAGTATCATACGCAACCTTACCCCATGGAAAACTGTTAAACTCACCAGAACCAATTAAATGAAGTAACCCACTACTTACTTTCTTGCGACCAGGCTTACTAAGCAAGAAATTCGTAACAAAATAAAGCACAGCCATTCTAAAAGCAAACACATCATCTTTGAAGATACTATTCAAGAATCGTTGTTTAATGGCACTATAGTTAACAATCATGTCACTAAAATACTTGTCCACAAAAGTATCTCCCCTTCCTATATATTTTTCCATACTACTGTCACCCTTACACAACAATCCACTAATAATAGCAAATTCACCTAACCCAAAACGAGTCCTAGAATTACCAAAATCAAACCAAATTTCCTTGACATTTGCCTGATGAACCTCCCTACACAAAGCAGTGTGTATAACCTGAGATTGCATGTTGCACTCCTCAAGATCTAGAAAATGCCCAAAACAGGATTCTTGAAACATAGTAAGTTGCTTAGCATTCAATCTACCCTTGATTTCTGCAATAACACCCACATCAAACCAGTATATGATTTTTCCACAAAATCTATCCTCTGGTTTCAAGTAAAAATCCCAAACCTGTAAGAAAATTTAAAAACAAACATGAAACATATAAAAAGAAACTAACAAGTAAATTATATACTGAAATAATGAATTTAAATATAAAAAGTAATACATTAGTAATACAGCTAACCTATCATTTAAAAAGAAACTAATAAGTAAACCAAAATTACTATGGGATCCTAAAGAAATAGTTTTATGGGATCCTAAAAATCATAGATGAAGAATTTTAATCCTACTAATCTATTCTCTTCATTTTCTCTTGAATTTTAATTCTAAAAGCATATAAACACAAACATACACATAAACATATAATATTATGACAACAGTAATTATATTATTGAACACTTGGTTTATATTTGTTCATTTCTTCATGCATCAAACTCAGTAGAACAAAATCCTTTTCTAAAGAAAGATATACAAAACAATTAATTGACTAAACTTTCTACAAAGAAATATGACCTTAATCAAATCAAAAATACCTAATCCTAGATAAATCCACTAGCAAAAATTCACCATAACATCAACAAAGAGCAACAAACCAGTATACTAAATAGTATAACAACAAAAAATAAAGCAAAAAAACTACTAAATCATAAATTAATCACAAACACATTAAAGACCAAAAAAATACACTAAAAAATCTAAAAACTAAATATATATACATTTATTAAGAAACTGTACAGTGAACTATAACATGTGAATAACAAAAAAAAAATACCTAAAAAATAAACTACTCAGTAAACTACTCAGAAACAAATTCCCAAACAGTTGGTGTGCACAAAATAAAAACTAAGTAAAACACAAGTAAATAGAAAGGAAGACTACTAAATCATAAACACATTAAAAACAAAGAAACTAAATATACCACACATTAAGAAACTGTACAGTAAAAGTAACATTTGAATAACAATACAAAATACCAAAAAAATAAACTACTCAGTAAATTATAGAACTCGGTAAACAAAAAAACTACTAAAAAAACCAAGAAACTATACTAACATATAAAATATTCACTTAAAAGACTACACATAGATCTCTAAACAACACACAAACAAAATGTGAACAACTTAGTATACTAAACAACTCTGTATACAAAAAAAACAACTACCATATAAATGTGCATCCACATTAACAAGAATCAAAATCAGAATATAGAAACAATATACTAACCTTCAATTTTTTTGGCAACACAATAGGTGCTTCATCACATTCTGAATCAAAATCATCCTCATCTTCAACAACACTCTTCAATTTCTTAGAGCGCCGATCGTCAGAGGTAGCTTCAGAAACACCACTCCTCTTCGAAATGGAGAGATTCTTGTTCTTCTTCTCCTTATCAGACTCAACGACCTTCGAACCAGAACCAACCATGTTTTTCGAAACCTCCTCTGCTTTTTCAACCTTCTTCTTCGAACCAGACACCTCCGGTGATGGAGACATTGAACCCCTAGTACGCACCATTGAATGTTTTAACTATGAAACGAAATGCCAAACCCTAGCAGAGAGAAACCCTTACACTATGATAAAATGAGGGAAAATAAGAGAATGGAAGATGAAATGAAAAGAGAAATGGAAGTGATTGAGTGAGAAATGGTTTGACAGTGCAAAAAGAACGTGGAATCGTGTTTAACACTCAACTACCCCTAAAAAACAGTAACCGTGTACACGTGTAAAAAAAAATTCAAAAAAAATCGTTACTTTTTACCAAATATAAATATATTCGGTATATACAGTATTTAATTTCAAAAATTGTCTCCCAGCGTAATTTTCTCTTTTTTTTTTTAGTGAAAATTACACCATATATGGGATTCTATAAAAAAGTTTCATAAATATGGCTTTTTTAACTTTACCTCTCTTATATGGCATTTGTCCAAATTTAAAGCTTTTTATGGTATTTTTTTTACCACATTTTTATAAATTTAATTTTTAAATCCCATAAAAGGAATCATCTTAAACCTAAACGCTACTCTCTCTCTCTCTCTTTCTCTCTCTCTCTCTCTCTCTCTCTCTCTCTCTCTCTCTCTCTCTCTCTCTCTCTCTCTCTCTCTCTCTCTCTCTCCAATCGGACTGAAACCGAAGGCCACACCACTCAGTAGCTGCCTCTCTCCTTTCTTCTCTCTCTGACCACCGATCAGTGGTAGCTCCGGCGACTAAATCCCTTCTCGAACACTGCCTTTTGCCTTCTCTACAAGTTTTGCCACCACCACCACCATCACCTTAGTTTACAGCAACTGAAGTTTACATCAACTGAAGAGGATCAATAACAGTGTGTTATGCCTTCAAAAAACAACAGTTTATTCCTATTAACCGAAACCACAAAGGTTCGGCCAATTCCATCTTTATTTGCCGATCAACCTAACTTGATTTATATATATTTATTTTTTTTTTACATAATTTTGGAATATTTGATCTGTAATTTTCATATTGTGTATATAATTATGAAAGAAAGAGAAGAAGAATTTTGTAAAATCTCTGCTTTTATTCTTAATTAATACATAAATTTATTAAAGCGTGATTCCTCCAAATTCAATAATAAATTTTCAAATTCTATAATATGAATCTCAAAGTTATATTTATGTTCTTAGGAATTAATTTATATTCTGTAAATGGTTTAGAAAAATATAAATAATAATTTATTTTTTTATAGGCTCGAAACTGGTTTCACAAATTTTAAAGGTTTTATAATGGGATTGCTTCATTTTATGATTTTTTTTTTATTTTAAGTTTTTTTTTATTATTTTTTTTTTCTAAATTTGAAACTGGTTTTCACATTTATATCATGTTCTTAAATTATTTGTATGTGTTGTTTTCGATTATTTTTGTTAGTGTTTTTTTTTTTTTTTTAAAAAAAAAAAATATTGTTCGAAACTGGTTTACATATTTTGAGAGTTCTGTAATGGGTTTGCTCTATTTTATAATGTTATTACAAATTTTTAATTTTAAGTTACTCTTTTTATTTTTTTTAAATCTAGGTTCGAAACTTACACTTATATTTTATTTTCAAATTATTGGTATGATTATATTTGTGATTAATATTTTTTTTTTGTATTTTTGTATGTGTTTTTCTTTTTTCATTTTTCATTTAATTGATTGATAAAACTGGTTTCAGTTAACTTTATTATTTAACATTTATTATTTTTATGATTTTTATAGCGTCAAAACTAGTTTTACAGGGTCGAAACTGGTTTCACACGTTTTAACTGTTCTGTGATGGGATTGCTCTATTTTTATGATGTTATTGTATATTTTTTAGTTTGTATAAAATCAGTTTTATTATTGTAAGATATATGAACACCAATTTTTGTTTTATTTTTAATAATCAGTTTCTAACACACATTATTTTATTATTTTTATAACTGGTTTTTTTATTGTTGTTCATAATTGAGTTTTAAGTTTCAATTTTTTATTTGATTATTTCAGGAAACTGGTTTTTATTTGTTTGTTTTTATTTTAGTTGTTTTTACTAATTGGTTTCTCACATTCTACTATTTTTTTTAGTCTTTTATAGTTTTTATTGCATTTTGTCTCTTTAATTTTCTTTTTTTTTTTTATCTTTGATTTTATTTTGTGATTCTCTTTGTTATATTTGTTGCATATTGTATGCTTAAATCAACTCTGGTTTTTGAGCAAGTAAATGAAAAATTAAATGCCAAAATAAAGAATGAAGTTAAAAATTTGGTTATTAGGTATTGATATAAAATTTATCTGTTCGAAACTGGTTTTTAAATTTAGTATCGTTTGTAAAAGTTTAGTTATTAGACATTGTGTATTTTTCATTATGTTATTGATGAAATTATTTTTTTTTTCTCTTTTAATGAAATAATTAGTTTATCTTAATATTGATAAAACTGGTTTTTAAAGTTAGTATCGTTTTTAGATTATAATTTTTTTCATTATCTTGTTGATGAAACTATTTTTTTATTCTTTTAATAAAATTATTAATTTCTTTCAATGTTGATGAAACTGATTTTTAAAGTTTGTATTATTTTTAGATTATAATTTTTTATATTATTTTTTTTCCAGGATAATGTTGACGAAACTGGTTTTTTTTTTTTGTTGTTGTTAATGAAATAATTAGTTTTTAATAAAAAAAACAAATAAACAGTAGTTTAAATAAAAAAAATATGTTTAATTTCTGAAAAAAAAAAAACAACATCTATATTTGAGATTATTTTTTATTTATTTTAGTGTTTTATATTTTAAAAAGATAAAAAAAAAAAAAATACAAATTTAAAGTTTTTTATGGCATTCCTTATAACTTTTTCCCATATTTGTAAGTTTTTCTTAAAAAATGCCATATTTAGTGTAATTAAGTATTTATGCCATATATATCAAAACTTATCTTCATTTTTCCATATTTTTGTAAATAGCCCTTTTTTTTATTGTGGAGTAGATTTTTTTAAAAAAAATATTGTGTAAATTTTATACTGTATATTGTGTTAAGTTTTTATTGTTGATCTACGTTTATTTTTTAATTGTTTTATTGTTGTTTTAATTATTCTGTTTTGTTGTTTTACGGTTGTTTTATAAAAAAAAATAACATTCTTGTAAAAAATTTATGTAACAGTAAAATTATAAATTTTTACTTAAAATATGATTTTTTTAAAAAAAAAAAATTATGGGATAAATTAAAAAAAATATATAAATGGAAAAAAAGAAAAAGGATTATTTCACAAAAACATAAAAATAACAAAAAAAATTACAAAAATACGGTTTCACAGAATTTTAAACATTTTTTACGATTTTTTTAATTTTATTTACAAAAAATACAGTCTTTTTATGTTGTAATCTTGTTAATTTGTTGTTGATTTTTTGTTATATGTACGCTATTTTTTGTTGTTATTTTGATGTTACTTTTATGTAGTTTTCTTGTTGATTTTATGTTGTTTTCGTGTTATTTTTTTGAAAATCGTAAAAAGGTAAAAAAAAATATTCTTTGAACGTAAAAATATAAATATTTTACAAAAAATGATACCTTATGTAATTAATCCAAAGAAAAAAAAATTCAAAGTAGCCAGTTACCTTTAGACTAACCAAATTTCTTTAAGGTAACCAGTTGTTTCATACTATTTTTTTTCTATAAAATATTTTTTTAAAAAAAATCTACTTTTACACAAATTGTTTGTAGTTTTCACTAAAAGGAAATTAAAGTTAGTTGCCCTAAAAAATAATAAATAAATTTAGTTTTAAGGATATAAGGTTTAATTTTAAAAAAAAAAAGGATATAAGGAAAAATTTTGAAAATAAATAAACTAGGTGACTTGTTCCTCTTTACTTAATAGAGAAGTTGGGTAACCTACGTCGTTCTAAAAAATAAATAAAATTATATTTATTAGGATATTCTATAACATAAAAAGAAAAGAGTATATGTTTTTTTTCCTACTTTCTATTATGGTATATGATATGCATAATACGGAATCTATTTATTTACAAAATATTCAATATACATATTGAATATAACCCACCTCTTCAAATGGCATTATGAGCCACAATATATATGAGACAAGTTCTTAAAGAGATGTTGTGTGCAACTTCCTTAGTGGTTCAAATTGGTTCAACAAAAACTTTCTGTTTTTTTATCCTAATGTGGATTTTGATAATTTGTTGGACGATCCAATAGTAGATGAATATGTTAAGGGAAATTTGAATTTCTATACATGTATTAGGGGATAATTTTTTTCCTAAACTAATACTTTTCTACATTGAAAATATATGACTACTTTTTCAAAATCCCAAAAATACCTCTCTCAAAAACTCAAACTCTTTCTCTCTCCTTCCCTCAAACTCTCTCTGCATCTCTCTTTCTCTCTCTATCTCGGCATCTCTTCGCCGCCCCACCCAAACCGTCCCACAACCTCCACGGCTCAACCAAAGAGCACGGCTCCGACAACCTCCACGACCTCCGACGACCACCGAGGACCACCCAGCCCCCCTCTCTCTTCCTCTCTCTCAACCCGTGAGGACCACCCAAACGCACCACCACCTCCACGGCTCACCTCCACCACCTCCGACGACCTCTGAGGACCACCCACCACCTCCGACGAAGGACCCAGCCCCCCTCTCTCTTCCTCTCTCTCAACCCGTGAGCCTCAACCAAAAACCAAAAAAAAAAAAACAAGGGTCCGATGGGGACCAAAGGGAGGGTCCGATGCTTGCAAGCTAGGGAAAAAATTGGGTTGGGGTCCGATGGGTCTGATGGGGTCCATGGGGGGGGGTCCGACGGGGCCGATTGGGGGTCCGACTGGTCCGATGGGGGGTCTGATGCATATGCGGGTTGGGAAAAAATGGGGCTGAGTTATGAGAGGGGTATTTTTGGGTTTTAGATAAAAGTGTCATATATTTTTTAGTTTGGAATGTATTGGTTTAAGAATAAAATATTAAAGTTTTTAAAGCATAGAAATTCAAATTTTCCTATGTTAATCATTGTATGGAAATGAAATCCACGAGGTTTTGGGAACCCCAAGACATTAAAGTACTCATATATAAATGAGAGATATCACACAGTGACATGACACTCTAAAATCACTCCAAAATTATTTTTTTCTTCTCTCTTTTTAATATTTTATTAGAGCATAAATCTACAAATTGATATTTTGCTATTATTTTAATAAACTATTTTTCTCTTCTTTTTTTTTTTGAGTAAAAAACTATTTTTCTCTTTGCTCTTTCATTTTCTCATTTTTAATATTTTATTAGAACATAAATTTACAAATTAATAATTTTATATTATTTTAATAATTTTTTTAAAATAACACACTATATATATACTATTGCGGAAGAGATTTCAATGGTTATATTTTTATTGTAACCATCATGGTTACATTTTTTTAAGTCATTGGATTACTATTAAATGGTTGTGATTAATTTGGAAATAAAATAAAAATAAATAATAAATAACTTGTAACCTGAAAGCAACCTAATAATTTATTTCCTTATAAAACTTTAATTAAAATTAATTATATTTTAAAATTAAATTAATTATAATTATTAATTAATTTTTTGTAGTTTATTACTATATAAGGATCTTTAAGCAATTTATTTTTTTGCACTTAAATTATTCAAAATTTTATAGCAAAATTTTTTATAATTTAAAATTATACACATATAATTTCATAATTTAAATTTTATTATACTTGTAATCTTAATTTTAAATTATTATACTTAATTACTTAATTTTTTTTTTATTTAAATATTTAAAAAGTAAAAAGTGAAATAAGTTGAAGAATTTTTTAGAAAAAAAAATTGCTACACTTGTTATCGATTGACTAGCTTGAGGCCTCATACTTAGTTCATCTAATTGTAACAAAATAATTAAATATCATTTAAAAATAATTAATTATTTAAAAATTTATTATAAAAAGAAAATTTTAATTTGTGTAGAAAGAAGTTTAATTTTTATAAAAAAATAAATTTTATTGTAAATATTATAATTAAATGACTTAATTGTTAAAATAATTAGAGTAAGGATTTAAATATAAATAAAAAAAATATTTATAAATATTAATTGCTAAAAGAAGTTTTGTTAAAGATTTAATTAATAATTTTAAGAAAATAGTTAATTATAATTAATTATTTTAAGAAAATAGTTAATTATAATTAATTAATTCTAAAAAAAGGAATGTTCACCTATTAGTAACATGCTATTACAGGTCAAAGAAAAATGTAACCATGATGATTACAATAAAAATATAACCATTGAATAGTCACCCATACTATCACATAATATTATTATTATTAAAAAACCCACTAGATATACGTTGTTATTATTAAATAGTTTTTAGTTTATCAATTATTTTTTTTATAGATTTTTATTTTGTGTGAGAATTAGGTTTTATTTAACATATTTCTTTTATATAAGAAAATTGTGCAGATTCACTTATTTATAAAAGTGAGTAGTTAACTCATTATTTGGTTTGTTTTATATATACAGCAAATATATTGAGGTCAAGCCTAGCATCATGTTATACACATGAATTATGACAATAACACCCTTGAATATAATGTTGACTACAAGTGAGATACGGTGAAGAGAAAGGTTTTGAAATTATATGATAAATTTTCTATAAACTTATTAATTTTTATAACAATTTGGGAGGTGAATCCTAACATCATATTATACAGGTGCAGTCTACTGATCCGGGTTCCAACTTTTTAAACCATTCTTCAGCGGAACCGCTCAGCGTTAGTGGAAAGTATGAACACTTTGCATCATTGCTGACCCTCATGACAGGCATCACCCGGTTGAAACGGGACAAATGGTCACTGGGGTCTGAATCTCCAGTGTATGCTGCCATCTCGGGCATTTTAAAGTTCTTGGGGAGCTCTGCATCCAGTATGTGTCGGGCGCATGGTTCCCGATCCTCGCAATCAGAATCTGAGTCATCCCCTTTTTGTCTCCGGGAGACCATAGCAATGTCTTTGCATAGTATTGCTAACTCAGTCAGGATTCCTTCATTTAGCGTGCACGCAAAAGCCGGCAGCGCGTGCTTCCTTTTGTCTGGATGGTCTTGTAAGTTACCGTGCTTTTTGTTGATTTTTTGTCTTAGGTCAGCTGGAGGGTACCTCCAGTTTTTCCTTCCTCTCTCCCCGGGTTCTTGGTGCACGGATACGCTCTTTCGGTCCTCCCAGTCCTGAGGGCCAAGACTCGCTCAAGGGAGCTTGCCCCTCTGCAGACCTTTCCCTTTCGGGAAATCTGAGCGGACTTTTCGCGGATCATGCACCTTTTTCTTTCCCCGGGGATCGAAGTTGGATTTTTCCCAGGGTTTTCCTCAGAAGGGTACCGTATAGGGCTCGGTTCCCTGGTCTTGGGTTTTTGAGTACTTGGTGAGGATTCTCCCAGTGTTTCCTCGAGTCCTGCTGGGATGGCCTTGGGATGTATATGTATTCCTGCAGTCTCCATGGCTTTTTGCATGGCAACCATCACCTCTTGCATCCTTCTATTCTGTTCCTTTTGAACTGCAAGTTCAGCTTCATGATCAGCCGCCTTTTGCCTTAAGACCAGTAATTTTGTATAGCTACCTTCGTCATAGGTGTTGTACCCTTCGAAGTTTTCCTCGTATTCTTCATCGTTTGCCTCATCTCGCTCCTCAGAGTCCACATTTACTCTTGAGGCCACTTCTTCGCCTCATGGGGCTGACGTGTATTGTTACGAGTTTCTACCATCGTTACTCTGAATTTTTTGTCTAACTGTTGTCTTTTTTACGAAGCTTCCTTCAGCTCTCAATGAAAGCACCAAAATGTTGACTGTGGTTTTTGGCAACCAATTAAATAATAGAATGAGAAGAGCTGTAAAAGGTTTAATGCAGGTGATTTTTACGTGGTTCAGGCATTAATGAGCCTTAGTCCACGAGTCTTTGTTATTTATGAGAGTATTTTACAGAGAATGTTCTTGGTGAATCTCTCTTTCTTCTTTACTCCCTTCGATTCCTTAATTAATCGATCGACCCCTTTTTCATTCTATTTGTGGGGTATTTATAGTTTTTTTTTTCAGGAGAATCCCTAGAAAGGGATCACTTGTCTTGTTGTGTTAGCCTCTTAGGGGCATAAATCCCTAGCATATACAAAATAGGAAATACATGACTTATACCGTAGGTATCTTAGGGATTAGTTGTATATAATCTTTTATCCTCCTTTGATTGATGTGAGTCCTCATAATGTAGCTGTCACTAGACTCGTCAATTGCCGTGTAATTGTTGTAAAGCGGGGCTTACGCCATTTGTAAAATCCTCTTATGGAGGTTCTGAAACGTTTCCCCCCATGTAGCATTAAATACGAAGTAACTGTTCGAACAATCTCTTTCCCCTTGGAGATGCCTTGTTACAGTTCTAACCTCCTGGAGAGTAAAGGCGTGTCTTATGCTCTCCTCCGGGAGGCTCACTCCGTGAGATGTACTTCTCTGCCTAAGACTTAATTGATTTTCGTGAGTGGATGTTTTTTTAGATCCACGTGTCGCCCGCAGCCACTGCCGCGTATTTTGGGAAAAATTTGAGGCAACAATTACTAAAATAAGGTCTCAATCATTTATCTTTATTCAACCAAGCTCGAAAGAAATCATCGTTTCACTTCTAAATACTTATAGAAGCTATAGATTCCATATCTATGATTAGCGCTCCCACTCAATTATACTACTATGTTCCTAATTTGTAAATATATCTGCCATAACAATTGATTAGCCTCCACGAACAACTTGAAGAACATAAATAATACAACTAAGCTAAACCTAACCATATCAGGATTAAGATTCATACACCTAAGATCAACCAGTGATGTTGACTTAGAAAGATATAACGATAAGTTTATGATATCTTATCCAAGATCAATATCGGTCCAATCTAATGTATACTCCATACATCCAATACTGGTAAACTTTATCAATGTCCTGGAAAGGACATAACACTTATCCAAGGTGTAAGTATACCTTATTCAGTTGAAGAGATTAACAGATTGGGCGGTTTGTAATTTTTTCAGGTTATTTCGGTTTGTAATTTTTATTGATTTTTTCGGTTTGGTTTGGGCAGATTATTCAGTTTGGGCGGTTTACGAATTTTTTTGTACAGCCCTAGTAGATCATGTTTCTAGCCATCCATATTATTAGATTCCTCGAACAGAAGTTGTAAGAATCATCTTCTCTGATAAACTTTAACAAGTGAATCAAAGAAACTAATAACATGAACTGAGTTCATGATTAATCAGGATTTAGGCCAATCTACCATTGATCATCATTATGATATGAATTAGGTCTTTATAGAAAATGACATGATAGATAAAGACAACTTTATTCATATCAATCCTTGTCATATATAATCTCTATTATATACAACACATTCACTTTAATGTCATACTACATCTGTAATCCGAACAGGGATTACTTTCATCGAAGAACAGGCATCAGTGAACTGTACTAGCAACTGTTGATTAAAGATTCTATAACTTTAACATGTTGCTGACTATTTTATTCATGGCTAAGTGGTCTTAGTTCTCTGTACAGCTATAAGCCACAACCTCATATATGGATAAGAAATTTTGCAATATTTAATAATAAATATTAATAACTTAACATTCATGCATATATCAAAATGTTCAACTCTTTATTAATAATCAGAAAATGTCTTTATAGTTTTTTCAAGGCATAAACCCTAACAGTCTTGATGATGCTTATGATTTTCATCTTAATCATGTTGACATCTAGCGATGCTTTGTTCTTGTTGAAATTTTTCCTCTACGAGGAATCTTAGTTCTTCGTAGTGCTTGTCTTGTGCAGTCATTCTTTGGTTTATCTTTCTCGTTTCAACTACTAGGACAACGGTAGGATCAACAATCCGATTTGACGTATCTCCTTCATTTGCAACCATAATTTTCTGTGCACTCTCAAACACTTTCTTAGATCCCATCCTAGACTTTAGCCTTGTAAAGTCCCCACTTCAAGCCTCTATTGGGCCCTTACATCCATAAATTAATGGCTCTTATACACGATTACATCACTCTAGCTGCTTCCTAAGATGACGACTGACCTTACAAACCAACACGAGTGTTTCTAGTGTCCTTTATCCTCACTTGCACACTTCTTGGGAAAACTTCCCAGGATGTCATTCGTCCTGAAATTATCCCAAGTCAAGCATGCTTAACCGTGGAGTTCTTTTTTGATGGGCTACCAAAAAAACAAGATACACCTTATTGATAAAGGTAGTACTGGTCAATCTATTAAAACCCACTTCAACTATGTAGTCGCATACCTACACAGTCTTAGAATCATCACACATGACCTTCCCCAGTCAATGTGAGATTGTACAACTCCCGGTCTTTCCCCTTCAGATCACGGGCCTCTGTCTATCACAATCACCCCCTTTTGGGGGTGTGACGTCCTCGTCGACCACACTTCTGGCTAGATCAAGGCTCTGATACCATTTTGTAATGTCCTCGCTTCAAGCCTCTATTGAGCCCTTACACCCACAAGATGATGGATCTTATACACGAGTAGGTCACTCTAGATGTTTCTTGGAATGACGACTAACCCTACAAACCAACACGAGTGTTTCCAATGTGCTTTGTCCTCACTCGTACACTTTCTGGAAAAATTTCCCAAGAGGTCACCCATCCTAAAATTACCCTAGGTCAAGCACGTTTAACCGTGGAGTTCTTTCATGTTGGGCTACCAAAAAATATGATGTACCTTGCTAATATAGGTAATATTAATCAATCCATTTAAGCCCTCTTCAACTATGTAGTCTAATACATACACAGTCTCAGAATCATCACACATGACCTTCCCTAGGTGTTGTGGGATTGTACAACTCCTGGTCTTTCTCCTTCAGATCACAGGGCTCTGACTGTCACAAGCCTAGTCCTTAGCTTTTCGTTCTTGTGTTTTCCACAAACAACACCAGTTGTTGATGCTGAAGATTAGCTCCACAATAAATTTGTATTTGTACTTTGAGTTCTTTAAACTATGATTATCCCAATTGAAAAATATAACTCTGCTTTATTACATAATCCTTTAAGATAAGCGATGATTCTCTCTCTCTCTCTCTCTCTCTCTCTCTCTCTCTCTCTCTCTCTCTCTCTCTCTCTCTCTCTCTCTCTCTCTCTCTCTTTGGTAGTTTTAAGATTAAGTGTGTTTTCAGAGATATAATTTGTCAGAGCTTCGACCGGGCTAGTGTGGTCAAGAATCTGTCCCTTTTTTGAATGTTGGGGTCTTTTATTTATAGGCAGAAATGGGTGTCGCACAATCTTTTTCTTCTGCTTAGATTAGTCCATGTGGATCCGTTCTCCTTTTTCCTCGTGCGCTTTATCTCCCTTTCTGCTTATTGAGCTTTGTTCTCCAAGCTTTCTCGAGCTCAACTCTACTCTGGTGCCCTTCTCTTCATTTTAAGTGAAATGTCTCGTTCATATTTCTCTTGCCATATCACTTTATTAGTTTTCATGCTCTTATCATGGTGAAATTACTTATATAGCCTTCAAATTATTTTTATCCCTTACATTCGTTATAATAGACACAACTTTTTATCATAAAATTAGACACAAGTGAGTAATTTGTTGTTGAAGTTTTTTTTATTTTTTTATTTTTTTATATATTTAAAAAAATGTAATGCATATATTTTGTACTTAGTTTCTTAGAATGAATGATTTTCTTTTCTTTCTTTTTTCATCACCTCTAATGATGAAAACTACATGTTTACTACACAATATTCAGAATCATAATAAATTAATGGAGAGATGTAACTTAATAAATGAAAAATAATCTTAATCGATATTTGTAATATTTAATGATAATAATTTATCTTGTTTACTTTATTAGATAATATAATTAGAATGCTTAAATTAACTAAATTATCATTTTGAGTTAAGCTATAATATATGGTGATTATTATGTAAGAATATTTAAAGGACACAATTTTTATTATATATTTAATTTTAAAAATAAAAATAAATAGAAGTTATTATCCTTAATAACATCTCTTAGAAAATTAGTGGGGAAAGTATTCTTTCATTTTATAATTTATTTAATTAAGTTCTTCCATCTTTAATTTAAATAAATTAAAGTAAATAAATATAATAGAATTTATTTTATTGTTGATTCTTATTATTTATTAGTCGTACTTAAATGGTTTACAATTGACAATCATTTAAGGTTGTAACCAAATTTAAGTCGTTACAATTAGGTAAAACCATTTAGATTCATTATTTTATTTTTAAAAAGAAACTAAAAAAAAGAAAAGAAATTAGTTAAATAATCCATCTACCTTTTACCAAATTAATCAATTTTAGAAAACTTTTTTTTTTTTTTTTTTTTTTTTTTGAAGAAAAGCGTACGTGCGATAGATGAAATAAACTGTTAGACCTCACGGTCATTACAAAGTATAGTTTCGGGCAAGGAGGAAAGAGGCACAATGCCAAACCTCTGATGAGAAAACGCCCACTTAGCCACATTATGGGCCATAAAATTACAGCGTCTACTAACATAATCAAAACTACAACCAATAAAGAAAGGGGAGGTGATTTTAGAAAACTTAGAAAGTAACAAAAATCCTTTATTGGAAAATTAAATTATTATTTTTTTTTTAAAAAAACAGACAAAATAATTAATTAAACAATCCGTTGACTTCACGATATATTTTTTGGGGGCTTTTTTATTTTTACACTTTAAAATAGGTTTTTTTTTTGTATTTTTACGGAATTTTACATAGAAACTTTTATTGCAATTAGCGCTGAACTTAAATTGCAATAAAAAATCGTATAGAAACCCTCATTGCAACTATCGCTTGCAACTATTTTAGAAATTTAAACGGTAAATTTTTAAACATAAAATTAAAAAAACAATATATAAAGTATTTTTTTTTTTTTGCTAAAAACAAATTCATTCTTATTTACGGATAATTAATAGTTTGCTATAAATAATATCAAAATATGTACGTAGAAATATGGCATTACATCAAATGTATTTTATGTTTGCAGAGATAATTTAATATATGATATCTTGACCAACCAAGTCAAATCTAAAAATCACCTAATCCCAACAAACACATGACCATATTGCTAATCCACAAAGACAAATTCCTGTTCTTTATAATTATAATAATCACTATTTATATTTTCTAAAAGGCTACAGATTTTATAAAACTTAAAAATAAAAGAGTTTTTACAAAAATATTAAATTTTAAATAAAAATTTATAATTTTATTGTTACACGTTTTTTTTTTAAAAAAATATTTTCTTTTTATAAAACAATAGTAAAATAACAAATCAGAACAATTAAAGCAACAGTGGAACAACTAAAAAAAAACTGTAAAAATTTAACACAATATATAATATTTTTAAAAAAAATTCTAAAAAATTAAAAAATTTAGTATGTTGTGTAACAACTCCAAAATAAAATAACAAAATTCTCATTACAGTATTTAAGAATACTCTATTCAAGAATAACCTCTAATTTGTTATAAAAAAATCAAGTCCCGATTTGGGCCAATTTTAAATAAGAATAACCTCTAAATTGTAATTAGTTATACATTTTCTAAGTCTCGTATTAACAAAGTATACCTCTATATAAGAATAATTACATCTTAATAAAATATATACATGTATTTTGTAAATTTATTTATGTAAAATTAATAATTTTATTTTAAATTATAATACATGTATGAAATTATATTTACTCTAAAATATTTCTATTATGATATAGTATTAATGATTATTTTTTGTTATTATTGTTACATTAATATTTTTTGGTTTTTTAATTTTTTTTTTCTAGTGCCACTCTATTTAGTTATAATCTCCCAAGTATTTTTGAATAGATGTTTTACTGGATCATATCATGTGTGGTAAAGTGTAAAATCCCAAACATAAATACTTTCTATAAATGGAATTCGATGACTTTTCATAAATGGTCAAATTCAATACTGAATACTTTATTAATATTATTATTATACACTTTCAGCTAAATCAAATGGAGAAAGTATTATTCATTAGAATGAGAAGAGAGCCTTAACTAAATCAATGGTTTACTTGCAAGATAATATCATCTTCAATTTTGTTTGAGAAGTAGAAAAATGATGCTTCAAGACCCATGCACTGCTGAGATGAACATAAGATCTTCTTGTGGTGTTTGTTTTGATCTTTGGGTTACATGAGAAAGTGTAGAGAGAGTAAATTTAGTGAGGTATCTAAACCTCTCTCAACATAAGGTTTAGTTTTTTCCGACCCACTAAAAATTAGAGCATTGCTATTAAGTATCAGTGGTGCTTAGTACTTTCTCGACATGTCGCGTTGCGATTGGCTAGCGATACTCTCTAGAAGCTATTATATTAAATTATATGAGACTCGATACTTAGTTGGACCAATAGCAATAATTGACACATAGGAGGGTGCTAGGCACCACTGGTACTGTTTAGCAATTCTCTAAAAATTAACACTTGCTCACCCTTAAATCTAAACCAAACAATAAATTGTGTACAAGCATACCCTCTAAATACCCTAATTTTCACTTCAAGAAACAATTAATAGCGACATGTGTCATATTCCTAAACAATTATGTTTTAAACGTGGGCTAAATGCCCTCACAAATTTACAATGCTTA
Source organism: Cannabis sativa (assembly GCF_029168945.1). Lineage (NCBI taxonomy): Eukaryota > Viridiplantae > Streptophyta > Magnoliopsida > Rosales > Cannabaceae > Cannabis > Cannabis sativa. Next base: position 7,516,174 of record NC_083607.1, on the reverse strand, counting down.
TTCTAATTTGACAATAAATAAATGATATTACAATTATGTTATTTAGTTTCAAAACTTTTATACATATATGAAAAAAAATGCTCCTATTAACATTAATTTTTCTTTTATAACAAATTTATTGAGAAAACTATATTCAAATTAATAAGCTTTAAAAAAAATATATATAAATTAAAAAATATTAGAATTAATTTTTTTGTCTTAAGAACAGTAGTCTAAACTTTATCATAAGCATAACCTAATCGTACATCTCTTCTTACAAAAAAAAAAAAAAAAACAGAGGCATCTTGAAATTTTAGACCACAAATCATGTCCCCTAATTTGGATCGTTGTCCAAATTAGATTTATAATTTAGGGCTCGTTTGGAACGCTGTATTAGGTCGTATTGTATTGTATTATATTGAATTGGATTATATATCATATTTTTATATAATACTATGTTAAACTTTAATTTATACTAAAATATTATATATTTAGGTGTCCATAAAAGTTAATACCACATATAGTTTTACATAAAAATATTGTATAAAATACAATTCAATATAATACAATACAATACAATACGACTTAATACGGCGTTCCAAACGAGCCCTTAATGAAAACAAGTAGTTTTATAAAAAAGTAGTTTTATAAAAAATATAATAAAAAGAGATAATCACTATTTTTTTTTATATAAAAAAATTACATTTTTACGTTTAAAGATTTTTTTTACATTTTACAGTTTTTATAAAAGTAATATAAAAACAACAAGAAAACTACATAAAAATAACATAAAAATAATATCATTAACAAAAAATAACATACATATAACAAAAAATCAACAAGATAACAACATAAAAAAACCGTATTTTCGATAAATAAAATTAAAAAACCGTAAAAATATTTAAAAATTTCGCTAAACTATATTTTTATAATTTTTTTATTATTTTTATATATCTGTGAAATTACCTCTAATACAAATCCACATTATGCGTTGTAAAAAACAAAGTAGCAATTTTCTTTTAGAAAAAAAAAAAAAAAACCTTTTTACAGATGTAGTTAAAAAAGATATCATAATTTTTTAAATCATTTTTCGTATGTAATACAAAGTATGTGTGGTAGTAGATGTTAAATACGTGTACATATTTGGACTAAAATTTTATGACAATTATTACTAGAAAAACCATCTAAGTTAAATTTTGAAAAGAAAAAACATTAAAAGCAAATGATTATTGTATATTCTTATTTAATTTAATAAAAAAGAACATAATAAAATGAGAGAGAGGAGTGGAGTGGGGGAAACCCTAGGCAAGAGAGCATCGAGTATATCGAAGCCGTAAGTCACGTGTTCAAGAGAGAGGACACACGTGCCTCCACTAAGCTCTCTCTCATTTTTATTTCTATTTGTTTTATTTATTTATTTTTTTTTTAAAAGTAAATTGAAAAATAAAAATAAAAATAAAAATAGAAAGAGATGAATATGAAAATGCTTGTTTCAACGGCCAAACCGAAAAAGGCTGGCTTATTATGACACAGCTACCTCTCCTTACTACTTCTCACTCATAAGAAGTATCGCCACCATTCCTCTCTCTCTCTCTCTCTCTCTCTCTAAAAACCCTTCATTTCTAGACGAGACGATCTCCACGAAGCTCCCTCTCTCTCTCTCCTTCTCTTTCAATTCTTAATAATCACCGTCCTCAACCCTCTCCGCCATTTTCTTACTCTTCTCTTTCTCTCTCTCTCTCTCAGATCGTATCTCCAAGAACCCCTTTTTCCAATTCTCTTCTGGTAAGCTTCGTTTTTTTTTTCTTCATTCTACTACTTCATATTACATTTTTGCATGCTTGTTGTTTAGCTCGAGCTTTTTAGTTCAATGGTTGGAGTTTCAAGCTTCTGAATTTTGTATATGTATATTTTATTTCTTTATGTAATGGATTTCGGTTTTGTTTTTGTTTCCTAATGCCGTGTGAAGTTTTACTTGTTTCGAATTTGATTTGATTTGAGTTAATTTTTTGTTGATTGTTTTAATTCAGAGCTGTGAGATTAGCGGATAGGGGTTTAAGGATTGGGTTGAGAATTTAGCTTTGGGGATTTTGGAGAATGGCTTCGGTATCTCATTCTCCAGTTGCATTTACTGGAAAACCGGCTTCGGATCTTCTTCGGAGTTCTAGCAATGGTGTTCGTGGTCTTCCATTGAGAGCTCTTGGGAGAACGCGATTAGGGACTGGGAAGAGGGATCTTACTGTTGTTGCTGCCAAGCTAAGAAAGACCAAGAAGCATGATTATCCATGGTCTCAGGATCCGGATCCGAATGTTAAAGGTGGAGTCCTTACTCACCTATCCCATTTCAAGCCTCTCAAAGAGAAACCCAAACCCGTTACTCTGGAGTTTGAGAAGCCTTTAGTTGATCTTGAAAAGAAAATCATGGACGTAAGCATAACTTTTTTTTTTTTAACAAAAAAAAAGTGAAAAAGACTTTCCCTTTCAATTGTGTCTTATTTAACAGTGTAATTCACAGGTTCGGAAGATGGCAACTGAAACTGGGCTGGACTTCAGTGATCAGATCATTATGTTGGAGAACAAGTATCATCAGGTGGGATGCCTATTTTTTATATGAGGGTCATAGTAGATTCTCTTTTGACCTGACATAAATGCACTACTTTAATTTAGTTTATAGGGCTGATGTGATTGATTGTTAATTGTCTTCTTTGCTTACGTTGAACATTCTTTTGAAAGTACTTATGCATTGTGCATCCATGCCAAGGTATTTAGTCTTTTCGTCATCTTATCTATTTGAAGTGATATTGTAGTTTACCCGCCAACAAGCAAACCAAAGTTTTCTTTTTCACCTTTCTTCCCGGTATTTCAGATTGTTATTCTGTGTGCTTTCTAGTAATTGGATATTGACTGCATGTTACAATTAGCAAATGTTGCTATTTTCAACAGTTTCTCTTGATACTCATGTCAGGGATAATAGTTATCGTAGGTTAATCACTGCACATGACATGCACTCAATGCAGCTTAGGGATATATGAAAAATCATGAAAAGCTGCATGTAGTTACCAATGGGCTAAAAGGAATGTTCAATGTAACTGCTATGAACTGTGCCCAGAAAGCATTTCTCCTTTAGGCATTTGGTTAAAGCAGGTTCATTATACTTGTGGTTGATAACTTGTGGGAATGTTTTGCATCTTATTGGGCATTTATGCACTGTCTTTATGCTAAGATGGGAAACCTTAAATACAGATTTTGATACAATTTCGTAATTTGGCTTTTAATTTTCAGGCTTTGAAAGACTTGTATACACATCTGACTCCCATACAGCGAGTCAATATTGCTCGGCATCCTAACAGGCCAACTTTTCTTGATCACGTGTTTAACATAACTGAAAAGGTACGGTTTGGTATCGACTAATTCTCATTTGGGGTTAATGTATTTTGATAGTTGATCTCTCCTTGAATCTTTATAAAAACTAGACATTCACAAAATTATATTAACTAATGATTTTTTTCTCTACACATATCTAGTTTGTGGAGCTTCATGGAGACCGAGCAGGGTACGATGATCCTGCAATTGTTACTGGTATAGGAACCATAGATGGTAAACGTTACATGTTTATGGGTCATCAAAAGGGTAGAAACACAAAGGAAAACATTATGCGTAACTTTGGGATGCCTACTCCCCATGGGTATGTTTTGTGAAATTGTATAGATGCTATTTGCTCCTTTCAGCTACTAATGGAATTATATTTTTTGAATCTCTCTGACTCTAATTGACACATATATGCAAACAGTTATCGAAAAGCTCTACGCATGATGTATTACGCAGATCACCATGGGTTTCCTATAATTACTTTTATTGACACTCCTGGTGCATTTGCAGACCTTAAATCTGAGGAACTAGGCCAAGTGTGTTTTCAGCTATGATTTAAACAATTCCTTCCAATTAAAAAGTGTGGTTCCATTTTAGTGTGGGCCATTTATGCTTTCTTCCAATAAACTACTTTCTCTTTATGCCTTCAGGGTGAAGCCATTGCTCAAAATTTGAGGACTATGTTTGGTCTGAAAGTACCAATTATTTCTATCGTCATTGGGGAAGGTGGTTCGGGTGGTGCCCTTGCCATTGGCTGTGCCAATAAACTGTTAATGCTTGAAAATGCAGTTTTCTATGTTGCCAGGTATAGTCAGTTTGCTTTGAATGGCTCTTCTTTCTAGCATGGAAGTGGAAAAAAAAAGAACTTCAAACTAGTGTAGAGAAAATAGATCTCAATGATTGCCATGGTAGTATGCTAATGATAATAATTATTCTGATTGTCAGTAACCGGAAAGGAGGAAATGGCTTTAGGGCAATATATCTGAATTTTGTGCCAGTTTCCCTTATTACAAGTGCAGACTTATGTGGAGCCAATGCTATCATTTATTAGATTACTTAGACGCTAGATATGTCCAATGTTTTTTCCTTAGCTTGTAAAAGTTAAAAATATCTGTTCCACACAATTACTATGATATTTACAACCTCAATTACCATATGATCTGGTCTATTCTTTCTTCTTATTTTGTCTTTGTTTTGTCATGGTTTAGTCCAGAAGCATGTGCAGCAATCTTGTGGAAGACTGCCAAAGCTTCTCCAAAGGTTTATACAAAAGTTCCTTATATGCCTGCCATGCAATTTGATTATATAAAAAATTATTGCTTGACATATTACAGAAAATTAAGAAGTGACTATTATTATTATTTTTTGTAATTCTCTCTTTTTCTATTTTGCAGGCTGCTGAGAAGTTGAAAATTACTGCAACAGAATTGTGCAAGTTGCAAATTGCAGATGGGATTATTCCTGTAAATCTCCTCATCCCTCTTCTTAATGAATTCCATCAATTTTTTCCGTCCTTACAACTTGAAGAAAACCAATTTTTTATTTTTCTTTTTGTTCATGATTTCCCACCTTTATATTAATCATTTATTTAACTGCACTGCACTTAATCATCAATTGGAGTCCCGTGCATAATTGTGGAGGACTTCCATATTTGATGGACAGATTGTCTTTTGGGTGTCAAATATGTAACAGGGTTTCTCTACAATTAACCATTATATTTCTCTTTGACAGGAGCCATTAGGTGGTGCACATGCTGATTCCTCTTGGACTTCCCAAAGGATAAAAGCTGCAATTAATGAAACTATGGATGTAAGTGCCACTCAGATTTAATCATCTTTAAAGATTAATAGATGGAGTTATATATGCTTATCTAGAAGTCTTTGTTTGTTGTATACAGGAGCTTAACAAAATGAACACAGCAGAGTTATTGAAACACCGTATGCTTAAGTTCCGAAAAATTGGTGGCTTCCAAGAAGGAATCCCAATAGATCCAAAGAGGAAAGTCAACATGAAAAAGAAGGAGGAACCCACTCTACATGTGGATTTAGAGGGTGAGGTTGAAAAGGTGAAACAGCAAATTTTGAGAGCTAAGGAATCTTCTAGTGAACCCCCGTTGTTGCATCTAAACGAGACAATTGAGAAACTGAAGAAGGATGTTGATCAGGAGTTTTCTGAGGCAGCTAAAGCCTTGGGTTTTGAAGACAAGTTTGCGGCTTTGCGTGCAGACTATCAGAAAATAAATTCACAAGACCAAATTGTGGATCCAGCTTTCAAAAGTAAGATTGATAGGCTTAGGGAGGAGTTCAACCAGAACCTTCCAAAATCTCCTAATTATGAAAGCCTGTCAAATAAGCTTGACATGTTGAAAGAGTTATCAAAAGCAAAGAATATTGCAGAGAAAAACAGTAAGGCTTCCATGATGAAGCTGGAAATCAATGAAAGATTTAAAGAGGTCGTGGAAAGACAAGACATGAAGGACAAGTTTGAGGCATTGAAGACTGAAATTCAAAATTCTGGGGTCTCTTCATTTGAGGATTTGGACTCCAACCTGAAGGAGAAAATTGTGAAGATCAGAAAAGAGATAGAGTTTGAGCTCGAAGATGTTCTCAAGTCCTTGGGTTTGGCTCTTGAGGCTGTTAAGTCAAACACAACTTATTTAGAAGAACTCAGTCCATCATCAGAAGTAAAATCCAAGATAGAAGAATTGAATTTAGAAATTAACCATGGGATTGAAAGTGTTATCAACTCATCGGACTTGAAGTACAAGATAGAGCTATTGAAGTTGGAGATTGCTAAGGCAGGAAAGAAACCTAATTTAGAAGCCAAAAAAAGAATTGCAACTTTGGAGCAACAAATTAAGCAGAGCGTAGCAGCGGCCTTGGATTCTTCAGACCTAAAGGAGAAGCATGAAAAGCTGAAGGCAGAAATTTCTAAAGACATCGAAACTTCTGGAGAACTGGATGGGAGTCTGAAAAACAACAGTCCCGAAGATGCAAGACTGAAGATGAATGCTGGTGCAAATCGCACCTTCGCTTAATGTGAGTCCCTTCTGTTCTTATAATGTGTGCTCAACCTGTCTACTCCTTTTCCTTTATTTTTTCTTGATTTTGTTTGAAGCTAGGAAATTGAAGAGTTGTTTTATTTTGTTTAACTTCTTGTAGTTGTATGATAAAGAAGTACACTATTGAATTTATTCTGTACTGGCAAATAAGTGATTATACTTGTAAAAGTATTTTAAGATAGCTATAGCGGAATTCATTTTTCGACTAGTTTCTTCTGCTTCTGGAATTGAACTGTTAGCTTGGTCAGTTATATTATAGTGTATTTCATTTTTCTATCAGCAGTAGCTGTTTTGTTGGAGATGAAGATAGTTCAGAACAGAGGTGGAAGAAGTCATTGATAAATGAGTTCAAAGTTTCCCAACATTCAGAGAGAGTTCACCTCTCCCAAAGCACAGCTTCTATTGACATTTGTAGACATGAAGCACAAGTTTTTGAATCTACAGAAATAGGAAGAAAACAAAATAATAATAACAGCAACCAAAAAAAAAAAAAAACTGCCTGGAACTCTTTTAATTGGAATTTGTTTTCCATGATATTAGCATCTATGTGTCATTATTATTCGTATCTTCTTAACTTTTTACCTCCCTTGTTTATTGAGATAGTGTTGTTTTTGGGGTTCAATAATAGAACTATGGTAGACACTTATCGTTTTTGTTTTGGTTCATAAACTATGAAACACTCTTTGTATAGTTGTCAAGAAATGGGTGATATTTGCTGTCCTTTCCATTGTTGTTTGAATATGATAAAATAAGCTATTACATTGCATGTGACACATATGGTTTCCCTTTGGAACTTTATTCCTGTAAGGGCCATCTCTGATTTGACCACTCTTTCCTCATTAATGTTATATAAGATAAGGGACAATGAAAGAAAAATGCTATGTGGTGTGATAGTTATTGTAGTGGATCAAATTGAATGTGGTTGTTAGGAATAAGTTGAACTATATTTCTAAACTCGTAATTATTTTGTTTTGTTTAACTCCTCATGAGTCATGACTACAAATTCTTGCAACATTACAAATATATTTAAGAATTGTGTTCCTCAAAATTACCATCTACTACCAAATATAATTTCTTCTCATTAACAAAAATAAAAATGGATGAACTTCTTATCCAATCGAAGGTTCCCTCAGTTACATTATTTCTAATAATACAGTTCTTTATTAATTAAATCAATATAAATATATTTGGGAGCCAAATATCCATATTCTTAATTTAGAAAATTTACCTCCATTTCCATTCTTTCGTTTATGTTTTTTTTTTAAGAAAAAAATATTTTGTTGTAGCTTCAAAGATTATAAAAAATAATAAGAAAAAGGAAAAAAAACCGAAGGTGATCCAATCAATTTCACCATATTCAATTACTCAAAAAAATATTCGTGGAAAAAAAATAACTCAATACAAAGAGCATATAATTGATCATAATCAATACAGAAAAGGTAGAACAGCTTTTCTAGATTTGGGATAATCTTCCCCAAACTTGTCCAAATACCAGTTATGGTTGGCACGTGCTCTAGGCACCAAGTTAGCACACGTGTAAAGAAAAAAGCCCAATCCAGCCCAAGACCACGTCATAATGGCCCAGCCCAACCACTCAACACACTCTCCAAAATAATTAGGACAACTCACTCTCTCAAACCAACCTCCTCTCGGAACCTTATACCCTCCACCACCTTCCTTTAATCGGACCAAAACCCGATCCGACCCGACATTAATCGCCATTCCGGCCAAGAAAACCACAGCTCCAACCACGAATCTCCACCAGAACCACTCATCTCCGTCGTAATCGCTGTAATGAGACACCGATCTAGCCTGCAAGTAACCGTTCAAGAGGTTGAATCCGAAAGCCGTGGCGGCTATCGTGAGGGGAAAATCGCCGGCGGTTTTCTGGCGAAGGAGGCGGAGAGGGAATAATACGGTTCGGTTGAAGTAGTGGAGAAGGAAGAATGAGATGAGGAAGATGGATTTGGGATTGGAGGTGTGGATTCCGAAGGGGAAGAGGAGAAAGGTGAGCCAGAGAGTGGGACTTTCCATGAGGAACCAGGCAAGTGGAGCCGGTATGGTGGGACCCCATCCGGGACGGCGGTGCTTTCCGTAGGGGGCTTGGAGGAAGTGGAGGGAGATGAAGGTGGGTGGTCCGACGAGGTAGAGAGTGATAAGACTATAATGGAAGAGGGTTTGATCATCAAACTCAAACTCCATTTTTTGAACAAAGAAAAAGTGACCTGTTTTTTTTTTGTGTTCTTTTTGGTCAGAATAAATGTAATAGATTAAGATTGTAAATAGGCACATTTATTAGGGAGATCTTGTTATCCTTAGAACGATATACTTAAATATAGGGGAGATCTTAGTGGCACACACTCAATATGGATTTTAAAAAGTTTATATGGCAATTTTAAATTTGGCCATGGTAATTTTTTTAGTTTTGGGCTTTTATATAAACATTTGTTTTTTCAAGAGGATGGATGCTATCTTCGATCCAAATTGTAGCTTCGTCTAACCCCAATGCTAAATTAGCAAGCTTGTGGGCACTTAGCAGAGCGCTTAACACGAGTGATCGAGATATTAGGAAAGTGAGATAAAACTGATTTAATTTGCTTGATAAGATCTCCAAATAGAGAGAGGTTTTAGCAGCTAAAACGTCTATGATAGCTTTACAATCAGTTTCTATCTGATGAAGAGGAAAGCACTCTTCAATGCACCAGTGAAGTGATTTGAGAATGGACTTTGCTTTGAGGATTGCAGCATCTCATCCTCCTGTATGAGGAGAAGCTATCGCAGCCACAACACCTCCAATAATATTGCGAATTACTCCACCAAGATTAGCTTTAATGTGGTTGTTTGAGAAAGTCGCATCTATATTGAGTTTGAGAAGGTCATGTGGGGAGGTATTCAAGTGACGATGGCAGCAGACTTGGCTTCTGGAGAAGGTGTAATATGAAAAGTAGTTGTTACTTTGTAATCTGCCAAGTAGTTTTCAGCGAGGTTGAGGATGACATGAGGTTGATCCATGGTCTGTTGCTTATTCTCTTTGTTCCTCTTATGCCAAAAACCCAAGATATACAAAGAAAAAACTTCACTTCTTTTTCATGTTAGAAAAAATATTAAAGACAATTTCATGAAAAGAAACAATAGTTGAAAGAAATAAGTAAGGATATAAAAGTGTACCTTTCCAAATTCTTCTAACTCTTTTGCAAAAGAACAAGGCATGAGAAATTGATTCAACCTCTCTATCACACCAAACACATAAGGGGGACGGGATTATCTTCCTATAGGCAAGGTTCAAACACGACACCACTTTGTTTACAGACCAGGTCAGTGATCTTGGTTAAGGCTGCAATTTGATTCTCCAACCTTTTGGTGTTGTTACCTGAGACGTCAATTCTTCAGATCTAGTCATTTATGATGTTCATGAGGTCTCCACCATGAGTCATGGCTTTTTCACATCTTTCTTTTTCCCATTTTGCATTCAAATGGTCCTTGAGGTCCATTTTTGACATGTTTTCTTTGAGATTTAAGTCTTCCACTTTGATGCTCTTGTTAACAAAAATACTGGAGTGGTTTTTCCTTCCCTGAATATTAGGCTTTGGTACCTGAGCATGGTGCCTATTGTCCTGCTTGACTCTACTATGTGGATCAATTAGACAATTTAGCCCTAGGGCATGGACGACCCTTTCTTTCTACAAGAGTGGATTAGCTGTATTTTTGTTGTCCCAAGGAGCGTCTTGCACGACCTTGGTGGATAGTTCTTCTTTTGAGGCTCAGCCATTTTGGCCTTCCCCTTGTCATTTGCTAGATTAGAGGGTCTAGCTCTGAGATGGTTAAACTTTTCTATTGGTGGGTTTCCATCATTGAGGTTCCCTTTTGATACCATGTTCTGCAGCTGTAAGAGGATTTCTTGTATAGCTTCTTCTTGCTCTGCCATTTTTCTTTGCTGGTCTAAGACTATTTACCTTAATATCACCACCTTCTGGTCTTCCTCGTAGTATTACTCGTAATCTTTGTCATTATTTTTTCTACAGTCATCCTTTTGGTCCTCATCTTTGCCTTCTTAGTCTTCTTCGTCAATGAGATTTTCATTAACATATTTCTCTTGTTTCTAACCTTTCTGAGGTGGACGACTAGCTACTTCCAACGCTTCACTGTCCCCTACAACGTCTACTTGAGCATCCGCTAGAGAGGGCCTGTTCAAATCATTGGCTGCAGTATTTTCATTATCATTGCAAGCGAATGGCTTTTCAGTCGCATTTCTAGTGTAACCATGGTTGTAGAAGACAAAATTGGTGGAGACTTAATTCAAGCTCTAAATGAAAGTATCAAAATATTTACCGAAATTTTCGGAAACCAAATTAATAAGAGATTGAGCTTAAAGAAAATTGATTAAAGATGAAGAAAATAGAAATTTTTACGTGGTTGTGTTAATGTGCCTTAATCCACGAGTCAATATTATTGAGCTCTTTGGCTATGGAGTATTTTAAACAAGATTGTTCTTGCCAAATTTCTACAAAGTGTCTAGCGAAAAATCGTAACCTTTTGCATGAAAAGTTGAGGCTTTATTTATAGGTTGAAGTCAGGTCTATGGGAAAACTCAGACCCGTTAGGGTTTGTAAAAATGAAATAAACCCACTGATGGGGTAAAATACAATATAATATTGACTTTGGGCCGAATAGATGAGGTTCAATTAAGGGGTAATCGTCGTCCGTACAAGTTTGTACAACGTGATGTTGACAGGTGGTCATGCATCGCCGGTCGTGTACAATAGGTGTCAGGGTGGTGGGCATTAGACAAAATGTAGCTTGCTTTTAATGTTGTGTGCCTTTCCCAGGTCTGACACATGAAACAAACCCCTAATTCTATGGGATCTAATGTTAGAGGTATGGCACATCAGATCGAACCCAGAGGGTCGATCTCCGTGACACCCCTTGACTACATATCTGGGATACCCATGGGGCATCGTTTATGACTTTTCAAATACTTAGCAATTTTAGTAGCGTTAACCATCTGGGTTCATCGGTCTGACTTTGTCTATAACTGTGAATTCAGACCCCTCGTCCAGCTCTATTCTTAGGCTGGATCGTTGGTCTTTCGAGGCTTTGTGAATGGGCCTATAATTTAATTCAGAACACTAGATGCACACGTGTCACTTATCCAAAAATACAAATAACAAGTATAAACCTAAATCTATATATACAATATATTTAGAAAACCTAAAAAAAGTTAATCATATAATTCATTTTTCTCTCCAGTTAAAGTGCTCTTACTCGTGTGTTGATATTAAACCAAGAACATTATTTTGTCTAGTTACAAGCACGACATGCACATTCTTAACGTGTGTCGTGTGTGTATCGCAGTCCAAGACTCTTTTTTTTTTCCTTATTTTCTTTTATTTGATTAGATCAACCATAAATACAACTTATCATATATTTAAGAAAAATATAACAACCATAATTCAAATTTTAAATTAAATTTAAACAAATGATCATATATTTGTTTGTCGTTATTAAATAAATAAATCAAACTTTGTTTCACTTTATTTATTTTCATTCAATTATAAAATAATTAATCCTTTTAATTTTTCATTACAATTTTGAAAAATTCATATTTATAAAAATAAATATATTTTTCCATAATTAATTATTCAACCCCAATTATCCTATAATTGTATATTTTACGTAAAGAATAATTTTTTCTAGGAAAATGCTAAGGGGCACCTTAAGGTGTCAATCACCATAAGAGGTAGCATACTGTTATTTGTATATTTTAATATCAGGTCCTACATAATTTAATTTAATAAATAATATGGGGAACCACTAACTAATTACAGTGCGACACATCAATGTGGTGTTGAACAGGGGCGGACGTAGTTACTACAACATAGGGCCATGGCCCCCCTAGAATATATATGCTTAATTAGATTTATATATGCAAACTAAATTTTTTTGATAATTATTGTATGAAATTTTTTGAAAAAGTCAAACTAAAATTTATAAATATTAACTTCTTTCAATCTATATGTATTTACTTTATTTATTTATTTTATATGAAAAATTTATTTGTTTCTTTTTTTTTTCTTTAAAGCATTTATTTCTTTTTTAATAATATTGATTGGCTTAGTAAGACATACTTTTTTTTATTTATTTATTCTTTAATAATATATATTGATTTGCTTAGTAAGACATACCATTTTTTTTTGAGGTACCACTTTAAATTTTTTTAATTGTGTATAAAGTGATAACTCTTATAACTACACTTTTATAACTACTATAAAATAATCATTTTCAGCTATGAATATAGTAAAAACTGCATTTCGCAACAAGATAAAAAAAAATATTTAAGTAGTCGTTCGCTAGTATTATACATTAAAAAAGAAAAATTATCAAAAAAATTTAGTATAGATTCACTTATAGATAACTTTTATGATATGTAAGAAAGATGTTCTACATTTTAATTTAAATTATAAAGTTAATAAAGTATTTTGAAAACATTTATCACCTAAATTTAGAAAATAGTTTGGCCCCCCCTAACTTTATATTCTGGCTCCGCTCCTGGTGTTGAACACCTTAATGTGCCTAATAACAATGCTCTTTCTTCTGTAATTATCAAATTATATAATAATCAGGTATCAACTCTTACCTTTATATGGTGTTGATAGAGCCACTTTGGGGACTTATAGACCTATAATTTCAAGCTCCAATAAATATTATATTATTATTAATTAAAACTTTTCGATTCAATAATTATATATTTGTTATTATCATGATTACTTACTATAAATATGAGATTGAACTCTCAATAAATATATGCATATATTTGTAGAGTACTTTTATAAAGAATAAAGTATCCATTGATATAATCATTACACACATTGTTAATCCTCTATTAATGGTTTATAATATTTTTAATGAAATTAATGTTTTACCTTTCTAATTATATCTTATTCCTAGAGTAACATTGACTTTACTAACGACGTTTGTGTCACAACTAATTTTTGACTTAGGGCTCGTAATTTTTTAATTCTAAAAGTCAACACAATAGGGACTATTATTCAATATAAGATGGCATAGATTCTATATAGATAGGGGTTCACAATAATCTCAAGATTGAGACTATCGTGTATATAATTATCAGTGTTCGATTAATACTATGAAATAATATTTTAAACAAGTATTAACAAATCACATCTGGTCTAATTTTATATATTCTCTAGTATATATGTAATACACCAACTAAAGTGTCTTACTACACTAAACTAGTAGTAATTAATCTAAATATTTCATAACTTTATTTTACTACTTACTATTTAAGTTTATTATCTCAATCACAAACCTCTTACAACTATATAAGAATGAGACAACATTGATGAACTTAGGAATATTCTGATATTCATTTAATGTCAATCACATAATATCCAACATTGTTTACATGTACGTATTAATGCAATTCAATTATTTATTTCATTTAAAGCAATTAAATGAAATACTATTTTAAGGGCACAATTCCCAGCATAAGTAGTTTTTTTTAGTGTAGCGTAATAGTATTTTACAATTAAATAATAACTTAATAGCTTAAAGATCATGGGTTCAAATCTATGACCTCTTCTTTTTTTCATCCCTCTCTCTCCACTAAGTTAGCTTTAGTGACTTAACACAAGCAACTTTCAGTAGAATATTTTTGCATTTGATTACATTCTTTCAAAATTAAGAATCATAATCTTTCGCAGAACGGTGGAAGGGTTTATCTCTCATAAAACAACAAAGAGAATTCCTACCATTAAGGAGGTGCCATTCCTACTTAGCTAGAAAACCAGTGGTCACCTCTTGGGACTTTCAGAAACCAAACCTATCCCTAGATTTAGGAATGCAAAGCGGTGAGTCTGTGTTTAAGGCCATCGGTTGGACAAGATCACCCCTAAGGGGGCTGGTGTTAAGGCTGGGATGGCTCGAAATGAAAGCTTGTTGATCCTCATGACATTACACACTTGATCAAGGGGTTTGAAACCTCTCAAAGTGGTGGTTACCACCTTGCTCCACCACTACTTATGGCAGTTAGTCTTGGTGGAGATGATGATGATTATAGTTGTGATGGTGATGATGAGTTTGCTACTATTTATGCCAAGGTTTGGATATTGTTGCTAAGTTTTGATTATAATTTTATGTATTCATAGATTAAAGTATGGAATTATGTATTCAAAGATTAAAGTATGGAGTTGGTGCACTATCTAAGATGACAAAATTTGTAATATTTTATTTAATAATTAGATAAATGCTATGGTTGGTGTGATTTATCAAAAAAAAAAAAAAATATGGTCTAATTTACTTATTATTACAGCTATTACCAAGCGCTCTTTTCTCGAGTGCAGGATCGGTCCTAGGCATAGGCGGGCTAGGCCCGCGCCTAGGGTCCACTTATTTTAGGGGTCCAAATAAAAAAAAATACCTTTTAAAAAATATACAAATTTTTTAATAATTTTTAAAAAGTACTATTTATTTTTATAGTAAGGGCCTAAAAAAAATTTTTTTGCCTATGACCCATTTCAACTCAGGGTCAGCCCTGCTCGAGTGTAAAGAGCTTGGTCTGCATAAAATTGCTACTTTAGGAGCCTCCGAACAATTTAGGACCCATTTGACACAACTTTTGGAAAAATTAAAAACTGTTTTTAAAAAAACTATGATAAAAAGGTATTTAGTAAGCAGTTAAAAAAACAGCTAAAAACTAAAGCTAGTACAACCCAACTTTATAAAAAAAATTATTTTTGGTTAATAAACTCTGTAATAAATTATTTTATACTAAAAATATATTTAATTATTTATTATATATTACCAAAAAAATATTTTTTTGGATGAAAAAAATATTTAATTTTCTTATTTTTATTTTATTTTAAAAATAGTTTATATTTATATTTTTATTATTAACAAACCACATTAACCTAGAATTTCTTACAAATTACAATTTCTTTTACAAGTGATAAAAATATAATTAAAAAAAATATAAATTATTTTTATCAAATGGATGTAAATTTATACTATGAAAATCAAAGAACTAAAAATATATAGAAAATAAAAATTTTATATAACATAATTTTTTTATATATTTGTGATAATAATAAACTAGATTATAACATTATTATTATTATAATAGAATTTTAATAACTCACAACACTTTAAAATTTATAATTTACCAAACATTTCGACTTACTTTTTTTTTTCACAATTCTGTTACCGCTGCTTTCTCCATAGCACAGTGCCAAACTAGGTTTACTAGAGACATTTATTTAGCCTTGTAACTTAAATATACTTATTCAAATAGCAGAAGTCCATTAACTAAAATGCAATCCCCTTAATCATAAATATGAATAGTATGCAAGCAAAGAAGGAAGTATCATTTGCATTTACTGGCTGGAAAGAACAAACTCTTTTTATTCATTCAGATACGAGTTTTTACAAGCAACCACAACAAAAGCAAAGAATGGAGTAGGGCTAGCAATGGAGAACCCATGTTATATAGTTAGTCCAAGCAACTTATTAGGTCTTTGAAATCGAAAACAAGCCAATCAGCATTTGCTGCAACAGCAGCTCGATGTTGAACACCAGCATAGCAAACAAACAAGTCAGCACCTCCGGGTTTACGTGCCTATGTGTAGGAAAAGAAAAATATTAGGGCACAAGTAATACCATAATAGGGTGTCCTTGGATTGGATAGGTTTGTTTGTGTAAGAAAATACATTAAGGGTTCAAATATTCTGAAATTCCACATGGAAAATAAAATAACATATTATTATATCAATCATTACTTATCTATGAAACTAGTTCAATGATAAATTGTTTGCAATTGATAATCTTACAAACTAAGTTCACTTCAAATCATAATAACCAACATGCAATGCCATATGATTATAGACTTTGTTTCTTTATCCTTTCCACAGAAATTTTCAAAATATTAGATGTGGTAGTAGCATGAAAAGAGACAGTTTTGCTGCATTTGTAGATTTGAGATTTTTACAGTTACCTCGAGATCAGTTGCACCATCTCCAATCATGACTAGTGACTTGTAATTATGAGCCTAGCAGATGAGCTCAATCAGTTTATTGAGCAAAATAATTCAAAAACACAAAAATTAAGTTAATCAGCTTCAAAAACTGACCTCCCTTATTTGTTGCACTGCCTTAGCTTTGCCTCCACTTCTTGAAGTAGGCTCACTGTTATCAAACCCAAGAAACTCCCCGGAGCTTCCAAACAACAGTTGATTGGCAAAAATGTTTACAGGAGGTATAGAAAGCATTGATGCAACAGGCTTCACAGAAAATTGCTCAATCAACAAGTATCTAAAATTAAAAGTACATAAATATTCAGTCTATTCTTAGTTAAAAGTTGGACATTGGATACATAATTTTTTACACAAAAAGTTCCTATAACCATGTTATCTTTGGTTTATGCTTTAGAAAAATGTGATTTTTCGGATTTACGCATACGGTGATCCATCAATTATGAGAGTCTGTAAGTATATAGAACTTCCAGTTATTAAAGTCTTTTTGGCTCTCTTATTAGAAGCCTCAGGTCTTATTCTGCCATCAAGATGACTAAATAAGTGTACCATAATATAGTTCCTTAGTAATCTATGTGTTTTTTCAAAAACATAATAGTTCAAAAAGATGAAGCCCATAAGATGTTGAGTTAAGTTTATCGCGATACTGATTAATCATTCAACAACATACATTGATCATTTGGCGAAAACCTCCAGATATCAGGAACACATCCTTATCATTAGCCTTCAGTTTTTTGACCAACTCATCTATGCCAGGAGAAAGCCTGCAGGAAAATAGCAGACTCAGGAAGACCAAAATGAACACAAATTTCTGGTCATTGTGATGCCATAAGTGGGAAAAAAAACAGAAGCCTATAACTTTCAGTTAAAGGAATGAATTCGCATCAACACCATACATCAAAAAGTTACTTCTTCCTTTTATTACAAACAAACTCTATCCTATCATTCTCTTCAAAAAATAAAAAAAACATCTCGCATTTTGTTTAGCAAACATCTCTACCTTTAGAAGTAAGTTGAGGTTATTTTTTTATGAAACATAGACTTTATACATAGTACAAAATACTATCAAAAACAATGTGAGAATATATGTGTAGAAGTCTTATGACATGTGATGTCAAATTACAAATCACATAGTTAGCTAGGAAAATAGAAATACTGTCGTTCCATGGCAGAAACATAATATGCTATTTAAGATACATTCCAATGTCAATTGACTCCAATCAACAAAATTTAAAGTTCACATCTTATATGTATACACTTACACATTGCAATTTTGATGATATTCCAGTGACCCCCCCATTCATTATTTATTGATAATAGATGTCATAAACCAGATTCTCTTGCATGTTTTTTTTTAAATGATAATGTGAGTATTTCCTTCTTATTTAGCAAAAGCAAGACTAGACATCCACAATTATAATAGCTAGAGTAAACAAATTTTGAAGGTAACCCTTCTACCTTGGGGGCCTCTTTTCAAGAAATTCCTGAACTTGAGATTGAGAAGGATTAAACAAGGAAAGTCTCGCAGCCAAGGCCTCTTCAAAAGGCACTGACCCACTCATTGCCCTGAAAAGAACAAATTAAAGGAAGAACCAAATTCAGGCATGAGAATCTCTATGACTATAAGAAGTGTAAGAATTTGCAGTAAGTAAGAAAGAATGGCTGACCTTGCTGTCCATTCAGCAACAGCCTTTCCAGCCCCACAAAATTCTGCAAGCTCATCAATGCCTTCATCCACACACACTGTGCTATCCACGTCAAAGCACACAGCATTGGCATTTCTCCATAGCTTAAGAACCCCTATATATAATATATAAAAAAATTAATAAAGCAACCATATAAAGCAGCCAAGAAGCTCATTTACAAAAGAAAAAAAAGCCATCTCATGAGCACAAATTCTTAATTCCCAATTCATGAAGTCCTTGTATAACAACACAAAAAACCTAACAAAACTCAATGCACAAGTTGATCTATTCAATAAGAAATCAATAAGACCAAACTCCTACAAGAACTGAAAATAAATCTTCAGAGTACTTACACTGAGTAGAAACATAAAATTATAATATATATATACTCTTTTTTTTCATCAACTTTATCATTTATTAATTCAATTTATCAAATATCTCACAGCTCAAAATGATTTTATATACAACCTTTAGATGGCTGTGTGTTATCGTATTGGTTAGGGACTGAGGTTTCTTCCAGTAGTTGATCTGAAGCAACGATTGGGTTAAATGAATTGTTAGGATGGTTCTTCATCCTGAAATGGCATCTATACGAACTTGGTGCAAATTTCAACGAAAGTGCAGGAACAAAAGGTACGAGACTTTGTCTACAATGTGTAGGAGGAATATGCGTGACTTGAGAAGAACCCACTAATCCCTCCATTAATTAAATGTTCCCAGAATAATTAAAACTTGATGAAGAACCTGTAACGTTCATTCACAAATGTTCTAAAACCATTAAAAAAATTGAAACAAAGAAGACAAATGAGAGCGATAGAAGCAGAGGAGAGAGACATAGGTTGATGATTGCTACCTCTACCTCCGTACCTCGAGGTCTGGGGATGATGACTGCGTTGGCGTTGGCCAGTGAGAGTTATCAGATCTGACACTGGAAAGTGGGCATGAGATGGGTTCAGTAATATTAATTTAAGTTAATTACAGTAAAACCGGTGATTGTTCCTTTCCTCCTCTACCAACTTCCATTCAAAAAAAAAAAAAACTACACCTAAAAACGTTTCAAATAAATCATTTGCAATTTTGACAACCAAAACTTAATATAACCAAATCCTTTAAAAAAAAAATCATATCTAAAGTATCAATAGAATTATAATAATATTTTGGTATCTAAAATAACATATTATTAATTGGTATCCAGAAGCACTTATTAGTATACTAAACAATCTAAAAAAAATCATACCTACTAGTATCATATGCAATTTGACACTAATTGGTATCTAAAATTAATAACTTCATATAAATTGGTATCCAAACAAATTATAATTATATTATATATAATTGGCTACTAAATAGTATATATTACATTGTGATACCTAAAAATTACTAGTGTACCATTAATGAGGTATAATTATGTACTACATTGTATAATATTTTTAACCCACTGGCCGGTTTATAATTTTGTCGAGTTTTTCAATTTGTATTTTTCGTCGAGTTTTTCAGTTTGGATTAGGCGAGTTATTCGGTTTGGGAGGATTACGAAAATTTATGTACAGCTCTAATAAAAACTAGACAATATAGCTTTTGCATTGGAATAAAAAAAAAATCTAGCTCGTATAGATACACAATATTGTTAACCAAAGCTAAAACAAAAGATGATGAATTAGAGTAGAAAGTTTTGAATAGTAGACCAATACCTTGAGCCTATCTTATTCCACCAAAAGAGTAGGTTTTTCTGCCTGAAAAGCTGACAAACTACCTGTATTACAAAAAACTAGCACATAAGAATCTCCTTTCAAATAATTTTAATATGAGATATTGTTTCATCAAATTCTCTAACCAGAGGAATGTCGTTCGTTAGACTTAAGGCATTATAATTAAAAATGAGAAAACAAGATGAAGGATAGTTATGTTATGTTCCGGGCAATAAGTAAACAGAACCACCTTAAAAAAAACATAAAAGGTGATTTCTATAAATATCTTTGATCTAAAATTTAAAACTAGAATCAATGCTTATATGCTAGAAACATATAGTTGACTCTTAGAATACATTACACACCCCAAAAAACGCACAAGACTACCTCACTAAAGCTCTTTGAATTATATCATAAAACTCGGATCCATTTGTAATGGTAAAACCATTAATCATAAAAGTGCATCAATACTAAAATGTTGACCTATAAAATGATGTAATAGACAACTATACCAAGTATTACTCTGATCTAGCATTCAAAAAAATTATTACTCTAATATACAGTGTAACCGAAAACAAGGCCAAGAAAAGGCAATAAACAAAGCCAAGAACTGTAAGTCTGTAACACAAAACTGAGCCATAAAATATCACAAAAACAAAGCCAAAAAAATTTGGCACAAAAATTAGCAATGATTTAGCACTAACAGGAAAATCAACAATAATTCAGTAAATAACCTTGTACCAAACCAGAAGCAAGAAAAATACAGCAAGGAATGAAGATGAAAAACACAATTGACAAAAGAAGTAAACAAAATCACTCAAAAGAAAAATCCACCGGCGCAGATTTAGAAAAAAAATCAGAAGAACCTCACAGATGAAAAGGCAAAACTAGAAAAGGAATTAAACACCAAAGCTAAAAAACAAATAGAAACAAAAAGATAACAGATCCAAAGGGAAAAAAATAAGAAAAGTACATGTTGCCATGGCTTTCAACCAACAAGAATAGCAATACACTCACTAACAGTGAGAAAACATAGAGTGTCACATAAAAGATAAACCGTTATAATCAAAGACTAATCCTTTGCTTTAGTTGGATTAAAAACAACAGAAATGTGTGTCTTTTTAAATAATCTGTATGTTTGTTTGGAATTGGGATTGTGTGTTGTTAACTCAGAGTCCTTATTGTCAGAACAAAGGTGAAATGTAGAAGCAGTTCACAAATTATAAATAATCAAAAGATGGAATTATATCTCTCTCAGGTTAAATCTCACTAATAGTACACCAAAACCTACAGAGGAAAACACAAATACTAAACATACAAATATAAGGATTCACATAGATATCTACAATCTCACATAAATATAAGAAAACCTCAAGACCTTTAAAAGATATCTAAGAAAAACAATAAACTTAATTAAGAAGAACAAAGCAAAAACTTCAAATTTTCTATATTTTCTCTTATAAAAAAATAAAGAATAAAAAAAAGGGCCTTTGGAGGAGCTGCAAAAAGTAACAAAAATGGCATAAAAGTAGCAATAGCTATCAAAACAACTTTGCTTATATGGATTCCCCAGTCCAATGCTTAACACATAGGATATTACACGATCTTAACTTAATACCCCTTTTTTGAATATCTTAGTCATAAAATTCAATCACATATATAGCACTTGAAAGTTTAAAGACTCTTATCCTAACATAACTCTCAAGTATTAAACTCTCTTGAGTCTTGACTGCCATTTCGTATAGAGGATAAGATTATATACATGTACACATCGAATCAACCATGCAAATCTCCAATCGTTAAAGACCTTTATAAAAAAATAAAAAAAAACACACACACACAAAACAAAGAGCCTCAAAATGCTACCATTAAATAGATAAGCAAAATCTCCATCTTATATTTCTCAACAACCTTTTAATATAATGCTTCAATAATGGGAGACTCTGCTGAAAGATACGAAGAGAAAAGTTTAAGGGAAAAGAGAGAAACATGATAGAGTGAAGAAAAATGAGCAATTTCCTGAGTTTTGCTACCACTAAATAGATATAGGCACAGAGTGTTCAAGAAGTAGAGACATATATGAGAAATCAGCCAGTGTAAACCAATTACAATTCACCCTTAAGTAATCTCAATGGCTTCAAGATCATAAATACCCACACATAACAAACAGTTTGAAGTTAAAATCATTCGTTGATGGAAGAAATCAGATTTTAAAGACCTAATGGGGTTCCCAAGCCAGATCTAATAATTACAGTGAAATAAAACTAGACTAAAATTAAGATTGATATTGAAAGAGATAGAAAGTGGAAGAGATCATAGAGACGCAGAAACATGAAAGAATAAGATGAGAATATCAATTTACCTGAAGAAATCATTGAGTGAAGACTGTGGAAGGAAGCCATGGATGGTTGAGCATGAAATGACCATAGCTGTTGAGGGAAGAGGACCGTAAGGTAGAAATAGAAAAAAGTGATTAAATATTTCAATAATTAGCACTACCTAATTTGTGGAAAATTGAAATACTAAAATTTACAAAATAACCCCACTTAATTTACTTTATTCGACCTTATGATTGCAGTGTAATTTATAGTCGTTTTTGCAACCATAAAAAATTATTTTGCTAATGAAAAATTTCATAAAAGCTATTCTTACAAAACACTCTCCTCTAAAATATATAATTTATTAAAAAATTTCTTCAAAAATAACGTCATTATATTCTTTGTTGAGTTATGTTTCTTTTAAAAATACATATTAATATTTTTTTTGTCTGAATTAGGGTAAATATCATTTTGGACCCTGTGTTTTGCAAAAGTTACAGATTGGACCCTGTATTTTGTTACAAAATGGACCATGTATTTTCTAAAATAGTAAAAATAGGACCCTGGGCTTAATTTTTGACAACTTTTTTTTAATACAAACAACTTGAAGACAATGCTTAATAAGAACAGATACAAAAAATGTAAACAGTTCTGTCATAGCACTTTTAGATCGGATTATAATTAAACTTTATTTTGATAAAAAATCAATTCAGGGTCCTATTTGTACTATTTTAAAAAATACATAGTCCATTTTGTCATTTAACAAAACACAAGGTCCAATTGGTAACTTTTGTAAAACAGAGGGTCCAAAATGGTATTTACCCTCTGAATTATAATCAATACAAAATTTTATTATTTTATTAAAAAAATTAATTTTAAAAAATAATTATAAAATCAAAATTAATAAAAAAAAGATTTTTTTTTCATTGTTTACACTTCAAAACAGTTTTTTTGCATTTCTACGGAATTCCACACGGAAACTTCTATAGCAACTAACAGAGTAACATAAATCGCAACCAAAATTCACCTAGCAACCTATATAAAATCTACTGGAGAAATCACCGGAACAACCCAAACCGTAAATTTTAAAAAAAAATAGTATATATGATAATTTCCCAAAAAATATTATATTTACTTAAAAAATCTAAATATATTTTAATAAATTAAACCAAAATTATTGAAAATCTAATAAATAATTTAAACAAACTAAAACTAAGATTTTGTTATTAAAAAAATAAACTTATTTATATTTACAAACTTATATCTTAAAAAGTAAAGAGAAATAATTAGAAATTCAATATACAAATATAAAAATATTTTTAGAAAAAATTAGAAATTAAACTAAAAAATATTATGTGTACTTAAACAAATCTAGATTTTTAGAGAAAAAAATAGACTCAAACTTATTCTTGTATGTTTACCAAGATTTTCGAAAATTAATAAAATATGTGTGAAAGCTAAAGAAATTAATGAATAATAAATAAAATAACACCATAATTTTTACGTGGTTAACAAATCTTATGATTTACACAAGTGTTTGAGCCCTAGATTTTGCCTAAGCAATTGAGGAATGAACTTATAACCCTTTGCTTGAATGAGTTTTCTTATATTTATAGTGCTAGGATTCTTATTCATTTCACTTTGCCCCTGATGGGGTAAATACAAATAACATATTGACTTGGCTCATCTAATGGAGCTCGGCCCATGAGGTGTCGATTGTATGCTGATGTGGATACCACATCATGTCGATAGTTGTCCAAATCATGTCCTACTTTTGTAGAGAATAAAAACACATTAAATATTTGATTGTCAATTACTATCTTTCCATATTGGAAAGATATGATCCTCAAACGAGATCTTGGGAGCTAAGTCCTGATATCGTGGAATCTGATATTTATAGGTGTGATATGGAGCTGGATGTCTGGACGTTTGTTGACTACTTCTCTGGACACTCCAAATGATATCTTTCGGATTCTCGTTGTGTTGAAGGATTATCTCGCCTAGATGAGTCGTATGCCCGTCATTCGGAAGACTTGGCTTCGCTAATGGATCTGACACATTATCTTGGTTGGGCCTGAAGTCCTGAATTGTAATTGGCTTTAGAAATTACATGTGTCCTCATATGAAAACACAGATAATACCGTAAACTTTAGTTTCACGAAAATTGAATTTTTAATATACTTTCTTAAATTTAAATGGACTTTTAATAAAATAAAAATAATTAATTTTTTTAAAAAAATTGATTTCTTTTTTAATTTTCTTAATTATTCAAAATGATATTTTAAGATTTAAATAATTTTTTAAGATTTATATAAAAAAAAAATGTTGAATCTTTCTCATTTTTATTTTGAGAATGTACGTTTTGATAGTTGCCAAAGTTTAGACGGCAAAATTACTAATTCACAAATATATATTAGCATTTAAATGGAATAATGGGATAAAACTTAACAGAATGATTAAATTTATGTAAATGTAAAAGTTCAAGTAGAACTTTTAACAAGTTGCATATTTTAGAGGGCAGAATCAAGTTGTGTCAAAAATTTAGCGGACAAAATTACTAATTATTCTAAATATTTTTATGAAAAATAGCAAAGTTATGGTTTAAAAAAATGAGCAAAATTATGCTTTCACAATTTACTAATTTTTTTCTAAAAAATATATTTTAAATTTAAAATGTCTCTCAAAAAATTAAATAATTAAAAACTTGCTTTCTATAAATAATTTCAATGATCAAAATATCTACCAAAATATTATAAAACTCCCAACTAGTATTGTAAATACGTATGTATCAGGCTTTTTGATACGGCACGAGTCAAGAGGCACAAGTACAACTCGATATGAAAAAATATAGGCTTGGGTACGATACGATGTTGTAAATTAGCATATCACGACACGAAAAAATAAGATTAAGCACGATAAGCCCAAAGACATAACACGTAAGCACAAATAAAATAGCTCAAAAGCACAACACGTAAAAAATTCTTATAATTTGATAAAAAAAATAATAATAAATCATATGTATTTACTAATAAATACTCAAATTCTAATCATTCTAAATTTTTAATTTATTTATGATTATGTGTAAAGTATTGTTGAAAGTTAAATAAAAATAATTGAAAATGTAAAAAATACATGTAACATTAAATCTCTAAATTCAAAATAAAATTCAAATAATTCACAAAAATTATCTATAATAATTAGACAATTATATAAATAAAAATTAAACGTGGAATAAAAAAAATCTAATCAATCATGATTTAAAAATTAAAATAAAATGTTGTATATTTAGAAAAGTATCACAATTTTATTTACATTTTAATTATTTAAAATTGAATTTACATGTTTATTTACGAAAATAAAAATAAAAATAAAAAACATATAAATATGTAAATTAGCACACTTACAACTTATCCTACTTTTTTCATTATAAACATATAAATTTTGATAGTATACTGAGCTAATAATTTTTTTTTTTCTAATACACTTTCCAATTAATCTAAATTTTTGTACATTTAAGGATATTATTGAATACGGTGATGACATCGATTTTGAATGTAAGTTATTTTTAAATTATATATATAATGAGTTTTTTATAGATTTAAAATTATTATGTGAGTTCTCTATTTTATGTGAAGATTATTCTGTTTCTAATTTTTTTTCACTATAACGTACATTTGAAGATATTTCTTTGTGTAATTTTTTTTATATGTATGATGATTTGTTTTTTTTAAATTCTTTAGAGTTCTCTATATAGATTTATTATTTTTTAAATATTTATATTTTTTAAATTATACATAAAAATAATTTTAAATTTCTATAAACAATTGCAAAGTTTACTAGTTTTAGTTATATTCATAAGTTTTTGGGTAAAAATTAGGTCTACATACCCCAATTTTAATCTACAAAAACACAAAATTTAAAAATTAATTTTTCAAAGCACAGAATTTAAAAAATTATAAAGATACAAATATAGATCTACAAAAGATTAGAAAACAATACATATTATTTAAATTCCAAAAATGTATTTTCAATTTTTAAAAAAGTGATGGCAACCAATAAAAGAACTTTTAAAACCAAATGTATAATATGACCATAAATTTAGTTTATCAAGTGTCACAGTGAGCTTGGAATTGTCACCTAACAAAGTTTGTCTTTCCATTCATGAAATTCTATTTCAGTAAAGACATCAATTTTAATGGTATTTAAGATGAAGATTTTCACCTAATTTATTACTCTATAAGCATGTTACTCATAATTGGAGAGGGTAACACATGAAAACAACATAAGAAAAATACTCTTATGAAATGTATAAGAAGAAAAGTAGCAATGTAATAACCTAAAAGCATAAGTTTAGTTCATATTACAAATGTAACCATTTCATGACACTTTTAAGTTTATGAAAAGAAAAGAAAATATCATCAACATATTACTACTTATGAGAATTTAAATAAATTCTCCAAATTACAATGAAATTTAAAAGTAAAGGGAAAAATAATAATAACTAAAAGCTAAAAAAAATGCTAAACATTCCAAGTTCTATTAAATAGTTTCTCTGGTGAGCAATTCTTCATAATTCTCCCAATAGATAAAGCTGGTCTTATAATGTAACAAGTTACTTTTACCCCAACAAATATCATCACTACATTTCTTCAACCTCTCAAGCCTTGTCTCATACAAATAACAACAACCAGATTTATTGTTCTTCAAAACTATTACTTCACCATTTCTCAAGGTCATCACAGCCTCAAGTTTACTAAAATCAGGCAAAGCTTTAGTACTACTGTTAGGAAGAAACTTGGGTGACAAGTAAGTTATTGAATCTGCCCAAACACTAAAACTTTTACACCAAACTCGTTTTTCATCAAAATCTTTCAAAACCCACACATCAAATTTAGTAGAGGAAACATTTGACATCAAAGAAAGACAACCCTTCATCTCAAATATTGAGAAGTTTTCACCAATTATTTCATAAGGCAACATAGTCCTCCATAACCTTTCCTCATGTGTATCCATTGTTACAATGAAATGTTTAAATGTATTAAGCTTCCAATGGAGGAGTAATTGATCATTTGTGCACAAAGGATCACTCCAAAAAAAATGATAAGGAGAATACAAATCAACAAGAGATGGCCATGGAATTACCTTCCATTGAGTAGTGCCTAAAGTCAATAACTCAAACCCAAAACCATGATTATAGATGTGTATGACTTTGTACTGTTTTTTACTAGAGATGTACACTAGAGCCATACCACAAGATTTATGTGGGCAATGAGAAGGGCATGTAGGAAGAGTAGCATAACACTTAGTCATAGTGTTCATTACAACTAAGGTCTTTACATTCATATCATTTACTAAGAGTAAACCATTACAGCAAGAACTAACCCTTCTCATCCCTGCCATACCAAAGTTTTTGACCTTGAACCCTAGTCCATTCTCATCCAATTCTAACAACTTTGACTTGTATTTCCTTTTGTGGGCTGGGGTTGATGGTTTAAATGTTGGGATTTGGATCAAGATTGAATTGGGTTTGGTGTGAAAGAATGAATCAGCAATAAATGTTGCATTAGATGTGAATTGCTTCCATTCTTTGTATGAGTTCCTTAACTTCATAATTAGGTCATGTGGAAGTTTGGTCATGATATTTGGTATAATTTCCTTTGGAATATACTGAAATAGTTCAGTTGAATCCTCTTTCTTGCTCTTTTCCATTATTAATTATCTTCAAAAAAAAAAAATCTATGGAGCTGAGAATATGAACAAATAATTTTATGTATATAAAAACAAGAAAGAAGATTTAAACAGAGTAAAACTAAAACATACCTAGAGATTGAGTCTCTCTCTTTGAAAAGTGAATTTGAAGTAAGGAACGAACAAAAAGAAAAATAATTATAATTTACGAGTTGAAATTGATGGGTTGAATTCTTCTAATCTAAAGTTTAAATATGAAATTTTATATGATGATTTTTTAATTTAGGTTTATGATTAGGATTAGGATTAGGATTTTTAACCTAGTTTTCCCTCTAGATAATTGATGGTTGTATAAAAAATCCTAAATATATATCTTAAAATTTACATTAAAAAAATAATATTAATTTTTTTTTGAATGGTTAATTTTTTAATTTTGAGACTAGTGTTTAATTTTCATTTTTTAAAATTAAAAATAAATATAAAATAGGGTAAATATGATTTTGGACCCTCTATTTTACAAAAATTACCAATTAGACCATGTGTTTTGTTAAATGACAAAATGAACCTTCTATTTTCTAAAATAGTTTAAATAGGACCCTGAATTGATTTTTTATCAAAATAAAATTTAATTATAATCCGATCTAAAAGTGCTATGACAAAACTGTTTACATTTTTTGTATTTGTTCGTATTAAGCATTGTCTTCAAGTTAGTTGTATTAAAAAAAAGTTGTCAAAAATTAAGTTCAGGGTCCTATTTTTACTATTTTAGAAAATACAGGGTCTATTTTGTCATTTAACAAAACACAGGGTCCAATCTGTAACTTTTGCAAAACACAAGGTCCAAAATGGTATTTACCCCATAAAATAATATTGTAGAAAAAATCCCTTTCTAAAAGCATTAGAATGCGGGTAGAATCTCTACATGACCACCCATTTCGATGTCGTAGCTGCGCCGATAACGGTGGCTAACTCAAAGTTTTTCGCTTGAGGTTTCTTTTTCCGGCAGGCTTCGAGTTTATTAGATTCGAGATTTGTTCTCCCACAATGGTTGCTCTAACTTGAGTCTGTTAGTGTTTATTAGGTTATGTAATTTACTAGTATTATTGATAAAAAAAAAAAAAAAACTTTATTAATATTAATTTTATTGGTTACATTAACTATCATTTTATTATTTTTAAAATATCTTTATATATTAAAAGTGCCTATCTAACGACATTTCTTGGTTTAACAGAATATACTTAAAAATAAAAGAATATTCTGTTAAATTTAACGATTAAGTTTGATCTCCCGTTAAAAAATAAACCCAATAATTAAACCTAAAAAATTAAACAATCTTTTAAATAAACAATCTTTTAAATATTAATAATCTCTTTTTAAATTAAAAAAAAAATCATCTTAGCCACATATCTCTCTAACAAACCTATCTTGGGAGAATATTAATAATTTTTTTTATTTATTTTTTAAAAAAGAAAAATATAGATAAAATATCTAGAAAAGATAATATAAAATAAGATTGATTGTGTTGGCTTAGAGATTTTTGGGCTTGGGCTTAAAAAAATAATTAAAAAAAAAAGATGAAATGGGCTGTAATTAGTATTTACCTTATATGTTTGTGCTTATTTTTAGTTTTATTTTTAATTTTACTACCAAGAGGAGAAGGTTGAAAAATATTAGAATATGAAAATATTATTGGTGCTTATGAGTAATTTGCAAAGAATGTGAAAGTCTATAAATATATAGTTGTGTAGCTATTATTAGATATGAAATGAGATAATAGAACTTTTTTCAATTAGAAGATTAATGTACATTTTACTATTAATAACATACATTATTATAACACAACTATGTTTTACTTACTAAATATACTGACACATATTTTCTTTTTATAAAACAAATCGTTCAAATAATTATACTATTTTAATTATTAATTAAAATAAAAAACTAAAATATTAAATAAAACTAACACTACGTGGCTTGACACGTAACAATCACCTAGTAATTAATAAATACCTTTTATTTTTCTTTTAATAGTATAATTTACTATATTAATTTTCATAGTATTAGTTATTGTATTACGGGGAATTATCTCCTATACTATTTTTTTTAACTTTTTTTTTTCAAATTTACGGTTTTGGTTTCTAAAATGGTTGCAGCGCTTGTTGCAATAGGATTTCTGTACAATTTTTTGTTGCAATTTAAGTTACAGTGCTAGTTGCAATAGAGGTTTCTATGTAGAATTCCGTAAAAATGTAAAAAAAAAAACTATTTTAAAGTGTAAAAATGAAAAAGTCCCTTGTATTATTCATATCTTATATTTTATTTAAATTTTTATATTCTTTTTAGATATATTGTTCTTATTGAGTGATATAATCTAAAATATAACATTTTGATGTGTGTATTATAAACAAAGTAATAGTATTGAAATTAGAAATATAATTTATTATTTTTAAAATATATCAAAAAATAGCAATTTTGTAAAAAATACTAAAAATTATGGAATTAAGAAAGAAATTACATATACATTTAAGTTTTTTCAAATCACATTAATTTTTGGGATTATTTCACAAAAGCATAAAAACAACAAAAAATTACAAAAATACGGTTTCTCGAAATTTTAAGCATTTTTACGATTTTTTTGATTTTATTTACAGAAAATACGGTCTTTATATGTTGTAATCTTGTTAATTTGTTGTTGATTTTTTGTTACATGTATGTTATTTTTTGTTGTTATTTTGATGTTACTTTTATGTAGTTTTCTTATTGATTTTATGTTGTTTTCGTGTTATTTTTTAGAAAACCGTAAAAATGTAAAAAAAAAAATATTCTTTGAACGTAAAAATGTAAATATTTTACAAAAAATGGTACATTATGTAATTATTCCTTAAGTTTTAATATATTTTATGACCATTTTTAACTATTTTAATTTTATTAAATGTTTATACATGCGTTAAATCTTTGATAATTTTATATTAAATTTTTATATTCTTTAATTAGCATTTATTTGATATTTTCTTTTTCCTTTATTATTAGCTAGTTCTAAATTAACGTTTTGTTTTGGATATTAAGAGCTAAATTAACGTTTGTTTTATTTTTATACTAGGGAATAGATCTGCGCTTCGCCCAGTTTTAATAATTTTTTAAAATTTTACGTTAAAGAAATTAATTTTTAGTTACGAATAAAATCTCAAATCAGTCTAATATACTATTTTATATATTTTTTTATGAAAAACATATATGATTGACAATAGATTAATTAAGAGAGAGACTTATATTAAGTAGCAAGACAAAGTCATGTCCTTTGACATGTTATTTTTCTCTCTACTATAGAGTGTTGTTTTGATTAGTACAAGTCTTGTTATTTTGGTTTTTGTTTCCTGAGATGGCCTCAAGCAGTCGAGTAATGGAAGAGCTAGAGAATAGATGGGATACAATCTGTTTAGAAGAAGAGGAAGAGAGCGAAGAGATACTGGAAGATGAGGAAGATGGCAACCCTGTGTTTGATGGAAGATGGAGCCTTGTAGGGAAATTGTTAACAGGCAGAATATCCGATTATAAGGTATTTCAAAATATGATCGCAGACCTATGGAAGCCAGGCAAAGGTATGACTGTAAAGATTTTAGAGCAGAACCGATTCTTGTTTCAGTTCTATCATGAGATTGACATTCAACGTGTTATCAATGGTAGTCCATGGACATTTGATCGAAAGCATTTGATCTTGAAGAGACTGAAGGCAGGGGACAACCCAAAAATGGTGGAATTGGATACGATTGACATGTGGGTTCAGATCCATGACTTACAATCTGGATTCAAAACAGAGCAAGCAGTTCAAAAAGCCGGGAATTACATTGGCACATTTCTCAGTTCGGATCCTAATAATTTTCATGGTATTTGGCGTGATTACCTTCGGGTACGGGTCTCTATTTCGTTACATAAACCTCTGAAGAGGAGGATGAAGTTCCGGAAACGTGATGGTGAAACTTTTTGGGCCAATTTTAAATATGAGAAAGTCCCCACATTCTGCTTTATATGTGGTATCATGGGACACCCTGAGACATTTTGTCCCAAGCTATACGATACCCCTGTAGCTAATCTCACAAAGCCATACGGCCTCTTTATGAAAGCTCCACCACGAAGAAACAACTTTCTCACTGCTTCTCCATGGCTCCGGCAACATGAAGCACCCCCGATGGACACCGGCGTCAAGAGTCCTGATGAAGATACCGAATTTAATGCTCCCCATGATACTCGGCCTGATGATAGGGAGGATAATCTTCCAAGGAATAATTATGGAAACTTGCATGGATATGGAAAGGAAATTGCCTACAATTTGGGAGCTGCTCATGTACAGCCGAATATGGCTTTAAATGAGCCAGTTGTCTTGGTCAAAGAGAATCAAGTTTTATTCTCATCTGATATGGAATTGTCAATATCTGAGCTTAAAAGGAGACGTGTTGGGCTTGACAAAACAAATGACCCAACTGGGCCCATAGTAGATGATATGGAACATGATAAAAATGATAATGAGGAGGCAACAGTGGTACTTTCAAAAAACGGAGTCAAGGTGGGTTCTGGTGTCCAGGCCCACCAAGCATTATGAGCACTCTGAGTTGGAACTGCCGTGGGCTTGGGAACCCACGGGCCATTCAGTTCCTGGAGGATATTTGTTTCCAAAAGAAGCCCAAATTTCTTTTCTTATGTGAGACCCTTTGTAACAAAGAATTGGTGAATCGGGTGCGAGTTAGACTCGGTTTTGAAGGAGCCTTTTCAGTCGATGCTGTTGGAAGAAAGGGAGGCCTTGCTCTGTTCTGGAAATCGAATGATGAAGCCAAGTTCTTGGGTTTTTCTCAACATCATATCGATTTGGAGGTTAGTGTTCAAGGTATGGGAGTTTGGAGGTTAACTGGACTATATGGCGAACCGAACAGACAATTACGACATCAAACTTGGCAACTACTTCGAAGTCTCTCTCTCGAGTCAACACTTCCATGGTGTGTAATTGGCGATTTTAATAACATAGCCAGCAATGAAGAGAAGAAAGGAGGACGTCCGTATCCCACTGCTTTAATCTCTGGCTTTCAATCGGCCCTTGATGATTGTCATCTTATCGACTTGGAGCTTCGTGGCTATCCTTTTACTTGGCAACGTGGACAAGGAACGGACCATTGCATTGAAATTCGTCTAGACAAAGCCGCTGTTACTCATGATTGGTTAGTCATTTTTAATCATTCTACACTCACCAATATTGACTACACTTGCTCTGATCATACACCTATATTTTTACAACCTGAAATATTGTCTACTGCTGCCACATTCCACTGCTTTCGGTATGAAAATGCATGGTCTCGTGAACCATTGTGTTCTCAGCTGGTTGAAGATTGTTGGTCTAATTTGCAAGGGTTATCTCTATCTGGTAAAATAGCACAATGCTCAATTCGGTTGGAGGAATGGGGAAAGGAAAACTCAGGGAATTTCAAGAACCGTATTGCCCAAAGCAAGAGGCGTATGACCAGGTTGAAGAGCCAGCCGAGTTCGTTTCTGCATACTGAATTCGAAAGTGAACAAAATAGTTATTTTGAACTATTGGCTCAACAAGAGATTTATTGGAAGCAAAGATCGAAACAGTTTTGGCTCCATAACGGTGACAAGAATACCAAGTACTTCCATGCTTCTGCTAGTGCCAGGAAGAGAAACAATCAGATCCGTCAACTGCAAAACAATGCTGGGGAGTGGACAGATTGGACAACCGGCCTTGATCAGGTAATTGTTCAATATTTTAATGATCTGTATACCGCTGGTTATTCGTCAAATGCTGGAGTTATCAGAGAGGTTAACTGCACTGTTAGTTCTATCCAAAATGAAGAACTCTTGAAACCTGTTTCTAGCGAGGAAGTGAGACTTGCCTTGTTCCAGATGCACCCTGATAAGGCTCCAGGGCCAGATGGAATGGGTCCGGGATTCTTTCAACATCATTGGAATACTGTTGGGATAGATGTGGTAAATCTTGTTCAGGATTTCTTTCATTCAGGCTCCTTCCCAAAAGAGTTGAATGAAACTAATCTTGTTTTAATTCCCAAAAAGAAGAATGTTGCTACAATGGGAGATTTAAGGCCTATTGCTCTTTGTAATGTTGCCTATAAAGTGATCTCTAAAGTTCTTGCAAATCGGATGAGAGATATCATTGATCTTATAATCTCAGACACTCAAAGTGCGTTCATCCCTGGACGCCTTATCTCAGATAATATCATGGTGGCTTTTGAAGTCATGCACTATCTCAAACGTAAAACAAAAGGCAAGAAAGGCTATATGGCTCTTAAACTGGACATGAGTAAGGCCTATGACCGGGTTGAATGGAGTTATCTTCAGGCTGTGATGCTTCAAATGGGTTTTGCTGAAAGATGGGTCAACTTGATTATGTTTTGTGTATCATCTGTCAGCTATTCTGTTTTGCATAATGGTCATCGAATGGGCCCTATCCTTCCTTCTCGTGGCATTCGTCAGGGAGATCCATTATCTACTTACCTCTTTATTATTTGTGCTGAAGGCTTCTCTGCTCTCATCAAGAAATTCGAATCCCAGCAGCTTCTTCAAGGTTGTCGTGTGGCTCATGGGGCACCATCCATTACACATATGCTCTTCGCTGATGACAGTTACCTGTTTTGTCAAGCAACACCTGGTGCAGCCGTGGGGATTTCTAATCTCCTCCAAGTCTTTGAGAATGCGTCAGGTCAGAAAATAAATTTCCACAAGTCAACCATCTTTTTCAGTCCAAACACTAGTGCTGAAACTCGAACTCAAATTTGCAATAGACTTGTCATGCCCGAAGCATCTGAAGGAAGCTTGTATCTGGGCCTCCCGAATATTGTTGGTCGAAACAAAAATGCAGTCCTGGGTTTTCTGAAGAATAAAGTAATTGCAAGGGTCAATAGTTGGGATGGTAAACTCCTTTCTCGAGCTGGTAAAGAAATACTTCTCAAAACGGTGGTTCAATCACTCCCAACTTACGCCATGAGTGTCTTCCTCCTCACCAAAAGTACATGTCTTGAAATCGAGAAGGAAATGGCTCGATTCTGGTGGAAGACATCCTCAAGTAAAGGACGAGGCATAACCTGGATGTCCTGGGATCGTATGTGTGCTTCAAAGTCTGAAGGTGGCTTGGGTTTTCGTAACTTGCATGACTTCAATCTTGCAATGCTTGCTAAGCAAGGTTGGCGGCCAGGTGCAAACCCGATTCCCTCGCGGGGAAAGTTTACAAAGCTAGATATTACCCTCATTCGGACTTCCTTACTGCCGAATTGGGTAATAATCCTAGCTTCGTTTGGCGAAGCATTTGGAGTTCTCAAGATCTTTTACGCTCTGGCATTCGAAGAACCATTGGCACGGGTACAAATGTTAACATCCTCCAACATCCTTGGCTCCCAAATTTGGCAAATCCGTATGTCTCTGTGCATCATCCTGGGCTAGTGAATCAATCCGTTGACTCGCTTTTCACAACAGATTATAGAGCATGGGACATTGATGTTGTTATGGACATGTTTTGCGCTTCGGACGCTGCTGCAATACTAGGAATCCCACTTAGCTTAAATGCTACACATGACTCCTGGTCTTGGATGTATGAGAATAATGAAGATTTCTCTGTGAAAAGCGCCTACGGTCTCCTTCAAAAACAGAAACAATCCCAGCGCCTTAACACTGATACTAGTTTCTGGGATAAGCTTTGGGGGTTGTGTATACCTCCCAAAGTCAAGAATTTCTTGTGGCGAGCTGCAACAAACAACCTCCCCACATGCGTAAATCTGGTTTTCCGTCATGTGGAAGTGCCGACTGTGTGTCCTGTGTGCAAATCTCAACCCGAAACTACATCCCATGCACTGATTTTCTGCAATATCGCTCTCGCCTGCTGGAGAAAGGTTGGAGTCACCTTTGTTTTTGATCCAGGAGGCCACTTTCGCAGCTGGTTACAGCTGATGTTTACCTCGGCCACTGCAGATCAAATAGCAACAATTGCTATGGTTTGTTGGTCACTTTGGAAAGCCAGGAACAACACCGTTTGGAAAGCAAAAAATACTTCTATTTCGAATATTGTTGGATCAGCTAGAATTGCACTTGATCAATGGAAGAAAGCTCAAGACAAAAGCTCTCTATCATCGTTATGCATAAATAACAAGGTTGATGGAGTTGAGCATTGGACTAAACCCGAAACTAACACAATCAAGTTAAACGTTGATGCAGCGATTTTTGAAAGAGAAGAACAATATGGCTTTGGTATTGTGGCCCGTGACCACGGTGGCAACTGCTTGGAGGCTCGGGCAGGCTGCTTTGGTGGAATTTATTCTGCTGCGGTAGTTGAGGCTTTGGGAATCAAAGAGGCGCTTAGTTGGATCAAAACCAAAAATTGGGTCCATGTTGTGGTTGAAACGGATAGTCTTGTCACTGTCCAAGCAATCCGAAGTTCTCAAATCATGGGGTCGACTTTTGGTTTAATTATTCAGGACTGTCGTTCTGCTTTATTATCTTTGCCCAATGTTAATTTATGCTTTGTCAAACGATCAGCAAATCGTGCTGCACATTATGTTGCTAGGCAGTCTCGATTTCATGCTGGTGGTAGCATTTCTGATTTTCCCATTTCATCTGATCTTCAGAACCTTATGTATTCAGAATGCTAATTTATTTCAATGAAGTTGATATTTCATTCAAAAAAAAAAATATATTTTTTTATGAATAATATAAAGGGGAATTACCTCATATACTGTTTTTTTTTAAAAAAATTCTTTTAAATTTACGGTTTAGGTATCTAAAGTGGTTGTAGCGCTAGTTGCAATAGGGATTTCTATACGATTTTTTGTTGCGATTTAGGTTGCAGCGCTAGTTGCAATAAGGGTTTCTTTGTAGAATTCTGTAAAAAATGTAAAAAAAAACTGTTTTGAAGTGTAAAAATGAAAAAACCCCTAATATAAAACTATATAATATATTTATGTAAAATTTCTTTTATTTGTAATTAGCACAAATATTAATCATATATAATAAAAATAAAAGCACATTTCAAATAAAGTTATTTATAATAATTAAAAGCTATTAAAAATATAATTTTTTTTAAATGAATCAAATATTATAATGGTATAAATTTTTCTGTAATTAAAAAAATTGTCATTTTTTTTATTTATTCATTTATAGTAAAACTTAATTTGTTGTTCATATATATTTAAATTAAATATTTTTATAGTTTTTTTATTTATATAAAAATATTAATTTAAGTATTAATAATTTAAATATTGTAAATTTTTAACGTTTTTATTGAATGAGAGGTAGATATTTTAAAATATTATTTATTTATTTTTTGTTGCAGCACTTCATTAAATTAATGAATCATGATTTGTTATCTTTTTTATTACTATTATTATTTATAATATTAATTATTTGTATCAATTTTTTAAGTTAGAATAATATTATTATTTTAATTGATGAATATTTTTGTCTCTTCTCTTTCCTAGTGTCATATTTTTTAAACTCAATTAAGATGCATATATACATAAACTAATTAAGATGTATATTCAAAGTAATTATGAAATAAAAAAAATTGCAAATATCTTTATATATTAAAAGTGCTTATCTAACGGCATTTCTTGGTTTAACAGAATATACTTAAAAATAAAAGAATATTCCCTTAAATTTAACGATGTTAATAGGTTTATCTCTCGTTAACAAATAAACCCAAAAAATTAAACAATATTTTAAATATTAATAATCTCTTTTTAAATTAAAAAAATCATCTTAGTCACATATCTCTCTAACAAACCTATCTTGAGAGAATATCACTAAACATTGAAAAAACTGGAAACGTAAAAACAGAAACGAATGACAGTGAAGTAGTAAGAACATAACTTGAAGAAAATGAAAGGAGAGCATTTCCAACTCTAACAAGTCTTGTGCAAGGGTCTTCCAAAAGCAGTAAAATTGTGAGTGGCAATGATTTGTCACTTCCCATCAGTAATAAAGGTAATATATTGACCTCATGCTTTCTCGGCATAAAATCTTAAATGGATAGTTCTTTGTAACCGCGGACCTATTTCACTAATAGGCTCCACACCTACAAATTTATTTGGGGGAAAGAATGGAGAGCATTTGAAGGATCGTAGTGTAAATCAAGGATTCTCCTTCCATCTTTTTCTCTCTTTATTATTACTTTATTTTTTATGTTGTTGTTCCCACTTTATTTATCAAGAGAATCTACAAAAATCTTTTTTTCCAAGATCCTCGTCATAGCCGGAACAAATATTATTATTTCATATCATATGTTGTTAAATTATTGAAGCTTACGTGTTTGTTAATCTATATTTCTTCTTATTGTTGGGTGGATTTAATTAATTTCGATTTTTTTTGATGAATTACTCTTTTTAAAAATAAATATGTTTATATAAATTTAAATTTAAACTCTATATAAAATAATACTTTTTTTTTCTAGAAACATAAAGCTACAGACTAATTTCATTAACAATCATCAATATAAAATTTAAACTCTATATTAAAAA
The DNA here is from genome assembly GCF_029168945.1 of Cannabis sativa. NCBI lineage: Eukaryota > Viridiplantae > Streptophyta > Magnoliopsida > Rosales > Cannabaceae > Cannabis > Cannabis sativa. The sequence continues at coordinate 7,477,818 of NC_083607.1, read as the reverse complement.
ATACCTTTTTTTTTTCTAGAAACATAAAGCTACAGACTAATTTCATTAACAATCATCAATATAAATATTCAAGTATAAATAAATCAAAACAATTCAAAATCAGAACAAATAAATATTCAAGTATTTTAATAAATTCATAAACAAATAAATCAGAACAATTCAAAATCTCAAATCAAGAAAATTAAAAGTTTAGATTTATAATCTTTACAAATATGAAAAACTTAAATAGATCTATCTACTATTGTTGTTGTCGTTGCTTAGTTACTGAATTCTTAAACAAAAACCACTAGAACTTATATAAAACTAATATTTACGTGGCTTGCAACATAATTCTCATCTAGTTATAAGTAAATGGATAAAAAATAATCAAATCTATATAAAAAAAATATTAATTTTTGGATATTTATGTAAAGTTGATCAATTGAATATGTATTTATATATAAATATATAAAATTAATTGAGTAAGGTATTCAATTGCCCCTACAAAGAGAAATAGTAATTTTAGACAAATCGGTGTGAATGAAAAAATATTTTACTTGTTGTATTTTTTTAATGAAATATAATATATATTGTGTTTACTTGTAGTTAATAAGTATAATACTCACATAGTTTGTAAACAATGTGAGACTCTTACAAAATATATGTATATATATATATATGGGTGACTATTTAATGGTTACATTTTTATCATAACCATATGGTTACATTTTTCTTTGACCTGTAATAGCAGGTTACTAATAGGTAGACATTCCTTTTTTTAGAATTAATTAATTATAGTTAACTATTTTCTTAAAATAATTAATTAAATATTTAACAAGACCTCTTTTAGCAATTAATATTTATATTTAAATCCTTACTCTAATTATTTTAATAATTAAGCCATTTAATTATAATATTTACAATAAAATTTATTTTTTTTTACAAAAATTAAACTTCTTTTGACACAGATTAAAATTCTCTTCTTATAATAAATTTTTAAATAATTAATTATTTTTTAAATGATATTTAATTATTTTGTTACAATTAGATGAACTAAGTATGAGGCCTCAAACTAGTCAATCGATAACAAGTGCAGTCATTTTTTTTTTTCTAAAAAATCCTTCAACTTATTTTACTTTTTACTTTTTAAATATTTAAATAAAAAAATTAAATAATTAAGTGTAATAATTTAAAATTAAGATTACAAGTATAATAAAATTTAAATTATAAAATTATATGTGTATAATTTTAAATTATAAAAAGTTTTGCTATAAAATTTTAAATAATTTAAGTGCAAAAAAGTAAATTGCAAAAAGATCCTTATATAGTAATAAATTACAAAAAAATAATTAATAATTATAATTAATTTAATTTTAAAATATAATTAATCTTAATTAAAGTTTTATAAGGAAATAAATTATTAGGTTACTTTCAGGTTACAAGTTATTTATTATTTATTTTTATTTAATTTCCAAATTAATCACAACCATTTAATAGTAATCCAATAGCTTAAAAAAAATGTAACCATGATAGTTATAATAAAAATGTAACCATTGAAACCTCTTCCATATATATATTATTTAGAAGACATATTATAAAATAAATAAAATATTAATAGATAAATTGTAAAAAAAATGTTCATAAGATGACATCTCATTTGATTTATATTTTTCTTTATATATTGAGAAAAAAATAACTTTTAGTTTCATTTTAAATAATTTAGTTTGAATATTTTTTGGGCTAATAAAAATATAGAACTATATATATAATTTTGAAATAAAATTAACTCATAATAAATTGTATATTATTATTATATATTACATCAAATATAAAAAATTTATAAAACAAATATTTATTAGATAATTACTTTTAAAAATATAAATTATGAAATGTATATTAGATGAAAGATAAAAAACTATAAGACATTAAAAATAAAATAATAAAAACTCATAAGGTAAGAAATTAATCAACCACCCATAAACAAAAATACTTTTGGATGAATTAATATGATATAAAAAGAATAATATTTGTAACCTACATGGATGATACCTACATCATTTATAAACAATGTGGGACATTTAGTTCCATATTTTTGTAGTTGTTTTCTAAATAAAATAGAAAAAATTCACAAAATTTTAAAAATAGAATAAAAAAAATCTAAGATGCCACATAAACTTATTTTGTGCTTTCCTTTATATTATATATATATAGATATAGATTTTAATCGATTAGTGATTGACCATTATTAAATTTATTGACAAATCCATTAATTAAGTGATTTATTTATTCATAATTAATATATATATTATATTATTATTTTATGTCATCCTTTTAATATTTTTATTTTATATTAATTTATAATAACTTTAATTAAATATATTTATAAATTTAGATCATTGACTTTTAAATATTAATAAATATTACCTAATGAGTATGAGTATGTATTATCAATAATAATCAACTACGTATCATGTTCATATAATTTTTTGATAGTTTTGATGCTTTTTACGGTTTTTATTTTTGTGCCTTTTACGGTTTTTGTGCCTTTTATGGTTTTTGTGTCATTTATTATGGCTTGTCCCTATTTGTTTTAGGGTAATTTTATGGTATAGTCAATAAGTAAGAGAATTAATTTATTTTGTGCTCTAATTTCTACTACAATAATTTTTTCACTTTTAACAGATAAATTCTGCAAATATTTTTAAGCCTTTTTCTTTAATATTGATTGATTTACCATCATTTTTCACTTTATATTTTTTTCATTATATTGCGTTGTAATGGAATTTTATTTTTCATTATTTTGTAGGTTGTTTTATGGAGTGCCTACAATTACATAAAATTTACCGATAAGTTTAGGTTTAAATTTAATCTAATTGTTTTTATTTTCAACAATTTCAAATAGGGTGCTAGTAGGTTGTTACTAGCCAAAGGATAATACCTTTGACTAGTTGTACTTTGAAATTTTGTTGGTTTTTTTAGTTTTTTAGAAATTTTGAGTTAGTGTTATGGGTTGTGGGTCAAATTCTAAGTTTGTAGATTAATTGTTATTTTATAAATTGTCATTCTAATATAACTATGTTTTTTGGTTTTGTGTTTTGATGTTTTTTCAGTTTCGGTAGCTCTGGTGATAACTATTATTAATGGGCAGGTGTTTTTCAATGAGATGGGGTGCTATTTGAAGACGCTATAGCTTTATTGTCTAAATTTCAGGTGGCAATTTTGTCACATGTAGCTTGCGATTTGATTTCTGCAACTCATAGTTTGGCAAATCATGCCCTTCGGTTAGACAATAAGTTATCCTGGTTCGAGGAGGTTCCATCGCCGATCGCGGTTATTCATGTGTGACTTAGTTCACCACGTCAAAAAAAAAAAAGAAATTACATGAGAATATACAAGTGTCGTTTGTTGGGTTTGTATCAGTTATGCTTTTAACAAATTTTTGCTCCTCAAATGCTTCCTTTCTCTACTTTTTTTTTTTAAATTCCTCCATGTTAAATGTTCCCTCCATATCCATTTCTCTCAAATCCCCTATTGCCGACGACTGCCATTAGCCCCTGCTTTTCTGTTCTACTTCTTCTATTCTCATGGACCCCTTGATGAAAAACTTGCATTCAACTCTCTCCCTTACTGATGAGGAGAGATCTATCTTTACACTCTCTGACTCATTTCCCACACCAGTAGACAAGCATCCCTCCTCTCTTTTGGCTAGAGTTCTCTCCACACAAAACATCTACAAACCAAGTTTCATTAACCAAATGTTTGGCCTTTGGCAAGGTAGATTCTAGTTTTAATTACTGAATACAAGGGTGATGATGGTTTGTTTCATATTTCTTTTGGCTGTGAGGGAGACAAACTTCGAGTTCTTAATAAAGAACCATGGTATTTTCAAAACCATCTCATTATACTTTTGGCGCCAGATGCTCTGCAAAATGTATCAAATGAAAATATAATTCTCACTCCCTTTTGGGTGCAAATTTACTGACTACCTTTCTTGAGCAAATCTAAATTGTTGGCTGAAGCACTTGGTAATGTCATTGGAGAGTTTATGGAAGTGTTTGATGACTCCACCAATGAAGGTTGGGGTCCATTCTTACGAGTGCGTGTTAAACTTTGTGATACCAAGCCTCTACTGCGAGGTCAAATGATCCAACTACCAAAGATTGAGGATGAATTTTGGGTCAACTTTCGATACAAAAGGCTCCTTGAATTCTGTTTTGAGTGTGGTCAAATAGGTCACACCTTTGAATGTTGTGTCATTTTCATAGAAAGAATGGATAATGGTAATGATGATGATTTTCAATACGGGCCATGGATGAAGGGTGCTAAACTCCCGACCAATGACTATGATTGATATTGCATGAATTTTTCTAAAAGAAATGCTTGGCCACTCCTTACTGTTAGGCTATTTCTAGCCTATATTTTGGATCACTTTTATGTTCGCTTTTTGATGTTTTAGGACGAAATTATGCTTGTTTTCTATGTTTTCAAGTTTTTCGGAGTAATGGAAGCCCCGGGATGCAAAAGTGCAATAAAAGACAAGTGGAGCCAAGAAAAATGCCAAATTCAGGCTCAACGCACTTCTGGCCGGGACGAGATAGCCATGGCCGCGACCATAAAGTCCAAAATAGAAACACGGTTTTTGGAAGCTCCAGTCGCCGCAGCGAGACAACCTGTGGCCGCGGCGAGAGTCCGTACGAGCATGGGTATTTTCGTCTGTCGAACCCTAAAAATGAGAAATAAATAGAAAACTGCGATGGAAAATTAGGGGAAGCGATTTGGAGACCTAAAACGTAGTGAAGAGCGGCTAGAGGAGCAAAGTGAAGATCCAGAGTCATTCCACCAACAGTTTCTTTCTCTATTCCTTTTTAATTTCTTTATGTTGGATACTGTTTTACGAATGGTTATGGATTTGACTATGAACTAAATTTCCCATTTAGGGAGGATGATGATTATTGTTTAAAGTTTTTGCCTAGTTAATGAATAATTGTCATTCCTCCATTCTTGATTGTGAAATTATCTATATTTGTGTTTAATTCCATGTGTAAGCTTGATCACCTTTTACGCGTTCTATGATCTCAATTCAAAATCTGAAAAGTGAGAATTGAGAATGCTAAAATTGGATAATCGATGTTCTATGTGAAACGAGAGTATTCACATGACTTATGTGACAATTAGATTATTGCTTAATGCTGATTTCATGTTAGTTTAATTAAGAGATTAATTAGAGAACATGTGATTTAGAATCTAAAAGATCTGAAAAAAGTTAGGTTAATTTATAATCTGTCATTCACTTCAAGAAAAGGAGAGCAATTAGGCATTAACAATTGGGTAAACAAACAACAGGATTCTCCTCCCTATTGTCTCATCTTGATTAATATTCACTTGTGTTATTTAAGTTTCTTGAATTACTTTCATTCTTTTTGAATCATAAAAAGTATTGATTCGCCAAATAGAATCATAAGTATAATTTAGTAGTATTAATCCAATTCCCTGTGGTTCGACCTCACTTGCGTGAGTTTACTACTTGATTGCGTGCACTTACGTATTATTTAATAATTTTCGTAACACTTAATAGATTAGCCTGCAATTTCCTTACTTCCTCACTACTAATCTTACACTCACGTGGTCTACCTCAACCACAGGTTCTTTTTGAAGGAGAGTCTTCCAACAAGCAACTTCATTATCATGGATCAGTTGAGACACCAAACACCTTGGTTCGGCCAACACACAATCACAATTGCAGCCCTCCCATACCACCATCAGTAAGTACAATTTTTACCAACCTTGCTACTACTCTTACTATTGTCCCTACTGCCATTCCCCCAAATTATTCACCACTCAATCTCATGTTCAGACCAATCACCCTCACACCAGTCTTCACACCAACAGTACCCAAACAAACACTCCTACCAGCAGTGCACATATTGATTCCCAAAATAGTCACACTAATATCAATCTTCACACCAATAGTGCCCAAACTAACCCTCACATCAGCAGTGCGCATACTAATTCCCATACCAGTTTGCCATGTGCTTCAGCAGTCCCCACTTACAGCAATCAACCCATCACTGATCTGTTGGAAATTATTTTACCAGGATCTTAGATCTACTCACAAGTATGTTGATTAACACCCTAAATATGAACTTTCTAAAACGATGAAATAAACACATATAAAGTTTAGGAAACCTTACATTGGGTGCAGCGGAATAATATGACTCCTTCCGTTCAGATATCTAGCCCATAATTCCATTCTGTAGCAGAGCATTATCAATATCTGAACCTGAATCTCTTTCTCTGATTCTTTAGTGCTGAAACTCCTTCTTGCTGAAAGTCTTTCTTCACGATCTTCCTCACTATGATTGAGGTATCACTTGATGTGTGTGGACACTATTCTCACACTAAGAATTTCGAAATTTCAAGGAAGAAGAGAGAGAAGAAGTGGCGGCTAAAGATAGGGAGAGAGAGAGGTTCAGTTTTTTCTGAATCAGAAGTGTAATTTTCCTGAAGCCTTCACTATCTATTTATAGCATTCCACTAGGGTTAGGTTTGAATTATTTGGCATTAAAATAATGAAAATATCAGTTTAAATTCCCTACAAAAGTGGCCGGCCATGCATAGTGGATTTGGGCCTCACTTTTTGCAATTTTGCAGTTTTATCTTTTCTGCATCTGATTTTCTCAAAAACGCCAATTTTCTAATTCAACCATTTAAATGCCAATTCTAACTATTTAATAACTATAAATAATTATTAAATAATATTGTCATTTATCATATTTATTAATTAAACCATACAAAGTATCATAATTAACAAATATGCCCATAAAACTCTTTCTTTACAATTTCGCCCTTACTTAGTGAAAATTTCACAAATAGACATAGTCTAATTTGAGAATTATAATTGATTAATCAAAACCAATTATATGAGTCTTACAAGCAATATTATCTCAACTAGTGCGGGGACCATGGGTCTATATAACCGAGCTTCCAATAAGTAGATCAAGAATTTATTACTAAAATTCACTAACTTATTAATTCTTCGTTGAATTGACGCATAGAACTTAGAATTGCACTCTCAGTATATAGAATGCTCTATATGTTCCACCATATAGACACATCATTAGTTATCCATTGTTATAATCCTAATTTGATCAATGATCTTCCATATGAATGATCTACACTGTAAAGGGATTAGATTACCGTTACACCCTACAATGTATTTAATTCTTAAAACACTTAACCCCGTATAAATGATATTTCAGCTTATGTGAAATGAGATCTCTACCATTTATTTTCGTTTGGTCAAGCTCGAAGGAGATCATCCTTTACTTACTATTCGCCAGATAGAAGCTATAGATTCCATGTTTATGCTAGCGCTCCCACTCAATTGCACTACCGTGTTCCCAAAATGTACGTATCACCCTGACCTAAAAGTAAGCTTAACTAACAAATCAAAGAACACGAATAGCCTCCTGAGATTGAGCATAATCATAACGGGATTAAGATCATTTGATCTAGTATCAACTAGGCGATATTGACTTGAATAGGTATTACGGTAAGTTTAATAAATCTAAGTCAAAGTTCAATATCGGTCCCTTCCTATGCATACTCCATGCATCCAACCTGAGCTTTACTTTAGCCAATGTAACGCCCTTACTTATGTAAAATAAGATGCCATAAATAAACTGGCGTTAAGATACTAATGTTGCCTTTATTAAAAAAAAATAACAATTTTCAAAACATGGGTACCCAGTTGAAAATAAAGTATTACCACTTAGGGAAAAGTAATAGAAAATTTAAACGACAACATCCTCGATAAGTTTAATAAATTAAAAAAAACTTTCAGCGAAAGATGGCCAAGACCACACGCAGTTACATGATCACACGAGATACACCCCATGCTGCCCAGACCCAACTTGTCACCGAAAGCTTACAGGCTTACTTATCTGCACATAAGGGGTAAATAAGGGGTGAGCTGCAAAGCCCAGTAAGGAAAAACAAAATACCATGTACCAGCATTCACACATCATAGCACAAACATATACATCAAACATACAACAAACTAATCATAAGTATAGATAGAGGCAGCCACACAAATACTGAAATACCACACACTCACACTCCAGCTTCCATACAAATCTGGAGTGTCTTACGTTCTTAACCGGAACGCAGTACCAATAACCAGTGCACCCTTACGTACACTGCCTCACTTACCACATCACCATACATGTGTGGTTTCCAACCACTTCCAAGTACCTGGAACATGATTAAACAACCATATACAATCCATCGACAAAATGCTAATATTTCACCGAAACTATCACATTTCACAGTTTCAATACAATTTATTCAAGCAGTCATACTAGGTACTCAAACCATATAAAAGCAAGTATAAAGTATAATTATTTTTCCTTACCTCAACTCCGCTGTAATTAACTCCTACGATACCTTCTAGGCCCTATAACATTTAACGAAACCCTTAGTCCACCGATAAACTCAATATATTTATTACTCTTACTGTACAACAACTTTAGCCTAGAATTTGACTTATAAAACGTTTGAATTAAAAGTCCTACTGTTCACAAAGTTTGTAGTTAATTGAAAGACCTTTCTAACGGTATAAAGATCATCAAAATCGGAGCTATAACCTAGGAGTTATGCATGTTTTCTCAAAACAATTTCTTTAAAATCCTGGATCATGCCGATTTCTGAATACAGCCCAAAAATAAAAGTTTTAAAAATAGTTACACCCCGATCTAGACAATATTTTCTTCATAAGAAATGTAGCTATTTTTCTAAGCTTTAAAACGAGATAAAGATCTTTTAAAATGGATCAAAAGTGAGAGAGATATTGAATTTTTACTGAAGACACTTTTTCTGAAATAAAACTTAAAACGAAATATCGTAACCGAGTAAAGATACTAACTTTTGACTGGTAAGAACTCCGAATTAGGGAAAGGTTTCTTCAAAGAAAATATGGATTATTGAATTATCTTTCTAACAGTATAAGAATCGCTTGAAAATAATAGATATCGAGAGAGATATCACACTTTTACTATGACAATATCAAAAAAATTTAAAAAAACTATAATTCGTCAATCAGTGTAAAACATGAATTTTTTGACATCGAAATAAACAGAATTAGGAAAGAGTTTCTTCATGAAAAATGTAGAACATTAAGTTATCTTTAAAACGGTACCTAGATCACTGAAAACGGACATACGAGGAGAGAGATATGGTAGTTTTATAAAAACCTATTTCTCTGAAAACGAAAATAAAACATACTTACGAAAAACCTACATCCAACCCCAACATTAAGAGACAGTAAAAGTTTTTACCTTAGAAATTGAATATTGTGATAGAGGCTTCAATTTATGCTACGCTGTAATTTGGTGTGATAGAGGCTATGAGAGATTTAGGAATTATCTAAGTGGAGAGAAAGAAGTAGAGAATGAAATTTGTGTTCATCGTTTCATTGAATGGTAAAACCATATCGTATATATTCAACTGATTAGAAAAAATCTAGGAATTTAAAATTTAAACTCAGCTATACCTTTTTTTTTTTTTTTTTAAAGAATAAAATATTGATTAATTACTGATATAAAATTCCTCATAATTTAAATTTAAATTCAACTAAGTCAAATATCTTAAACTAACTTCCCCATTCTTCTCTCACTCTCACGTGTCCCTCTCTCTATTCATCTATTACTATAGCCTTTACAAATATATATATATATATATATTTTATTATCAAGCTTATACAAAATATATATATTCCTATTATAAATACCACTGGTCTTATTTATTTAATAAACCTATACGTATAAAATAGTATACTAATTTTTATCTATATTCCTATTACATGTATAACAAATCTTATCACTTAATCATACAACTATTTACTAATAACTTATTCTCTAATATAATTAATATTAAATAAATACTTAATCTAATTAACTATATAATTGTACTTAGCAAATACCAATAATATTCATATTTTATTTAATGCAACAATAACATATCAAAACACACAATAATATACCAAAAATAATATACTTGTACTGGATATTACATTCTACCCTCCTTAAAGGAAATTTCGTCCTCGAAATTAGACTTACCAAAAAGTTCTGGGTATTGCTCTTTCATGTCTCCCTCCATTTCCCACGTTGCCTCCCTTTCTGAACGGTTGCTCCACATAACTTTTACTAGAGGAATACTTTTGGACCTTAACTCCTTCGTTCCTCTCTCTATAATGCGAACTGGTCGCACTTCATAACTCAAGTCCTGCTTTAGCTCCATTCTTTCATAGTTCAGCACGTGTGATGGATCCGACACGTATTTTCGTAGCATAGAAATATGGAACACATTATGCGTCTCAGCTAATACTGGTGGCTTGCGCGCCGATAAGCTACCTGTCCCACTCTGTCCAATATCTCAAAAGGACCTATAAATCTTGGACTTAGCTTTCCTCGCTTTCCAAAACGCATAACCCCTTTCATAGGTGACACTCGAAGGAACACTTTATCACCCACTGCAGATTCCACATTCCGTCGCTTTGCGTCGGCATAACTTTTCTGACGGCTTTGTGCAGTAACCATTCTATTTCGAATCTTTTCAATCGCTCTCTTACTAGGTCTGGGCCTAAGTATCGCTTTTCGCCAACCTCATCCCAGTGTAGTGGTGATCGACACTTCCTCCCATACAACATTTCATAGGGTGCCATCCTTATTGTAGATTGATAGCTATTGTTGTACGAGAACTCCATTAGTGGCAAATAGTTACTCCAGTTACCTGGGAAATCCAACGCACAAGCTCGTAGCATGTCTTCTAGTATTTGAATAGTTCGTTCCGATTGTCCATCAGTTTGAGGATGGAATGGTGTACTCAACCTCAGTTTTGTGCCCATAGCGCTTTGCACACTTTCCCAAAACTTAGAGGTAAAAACTGAACCTCTATCAGATACAATGGTCTTTGGGACTCCGTGTAGCCTTACAATTTCTTTTACATACAGTTCAGCATATTGCTCTGCGTTGTAATTAGTGCGCACAGGCAGAAAATGTGCTGATTCAGTGAGTCTGTCGATAATCACCCAGATAGAATCCTGTTGTTTGCTGTTCTTCGGTAACCCCGTCTCAAAATCCATAGCAATATCTTCCCATTTCCACTCAGGAATATCAAGAGATTGCAACAACCCTGCAGGTCTTTGGTGTTCGGCCTTAACTTGCTGGCATGTAAGGCATTTTGCTACAAATTCTGCTATATCATTTTTCATACCCGGCCACCAATACCTACCTTTCAGATCATTGTACATCTTGGTTGATCCTGGGTGTAAAGAATAGGGTGTAGTGTGCGCCTCTTGCAAGATTTTTGATTGCAACTCCGCTTTATTAGGTACACACACCCTTGCCTTGTATAGTGGAATACCATCTTCATTAACTGAGAAGTCCTCGGCTTTCCCATTTTGTAGTTCGACCCGCTTCTTGATTAAAAACTCATCTTGGGCTTGTTCTTCTTTGATATTCTCTAATAAATTTGATTCAATTGTGAGGTTAGCTAGCTTTCCTGTTACTAACTCTATTCCAGATCTCTCGATTTCCTGTTGCAACGGCACTTTTAATGCCCTTAACATTGATAAGCTTGCATAGTTGCGTCTGCTAAGTGCATCCGCCACTACATTAGCCTTTCTAGGATGGTACAGTATCTCACAATCGTAATCTTTTACCAGTTCCAACCACCGCCTCTGTCTCATGTTGAGCTCTTTCTGCGTAAAGAAGTATTTTAGGCTTTTGTGATCTGTGTATATTTCACACTTCTCTCCATAGAGGTAGTGCCTCCAGATTTTCAATGCAAAGACCACTGCTGCCAACTCTAAGTCATGAGTTGGGTACCTTGTCTCATACTCCTTTAGCTGCCTAGAGGCATAGGCTACCACCTTCTCATTCTGCATCAACACAAAACCGAGCCCTCGCTTTGATGCGTCGCAATATACTACAAATTTGTCTTTGTTAGTTGGAACACACAGGACGGGTGCTGTTATGAGTTTATCTTTCAATGTCTGAAAGCTTTCATCACATTTATCTGTCCATGCAAATTTTTGTTGCTTTCGAGTCAGATTCGTCAACGGTGTGGCTATTTTTGAGAACCCTTCAACGAATCTCCTATAATATCCAGCTAGTCCGAGGAAACTCCGAACCTCACTTGCGGTTTTTGGTTTTGGCCAGCTCTTCACTGCTTCAATTTTCGCAGGGTCCACCTCTACCCCATCTTTGGACACTATATGGCCTAGAAACGCCACTTTCTCCAACCAGAACTCACACTTTTTGAATTTGGCGTACAATTGGTGCTCTTTGAGTCTGCTTAGAGTTAGCCTTAAGTGCTCCTCGTGCTCTTCCATTGTCCTTGAATAAATGAGTATGTCATCAATGAATACCACCACAAACTTGTCAAGATATTCCTTGAATACTCTATTCATTAAATCCATGAAGGCTGCTGGGGCATTGGTTAACCCAAATGACATCACTAGAAATTCATAATGCCCATACCGTGTTCGAAATGCCGTCTTTGCTATATCTTCCTCTCGGACTTTCAATTGGTGGTACCCAGATCTCAAGTCGATCTTTGAGAAGACGATCGCCCCTTGTAACTGATCAAACAAATCATCAATGCAAGGCAAGGGATACTTGTTCTTTATAGTCACTTTGTTCAGCTCTCGATAGTCTATACACATCTGCATACTACCGTCCTTCTTCTTGACGAACAACACTGGCGCACCCCAAGGTGAGTAACTTGGTCTAATGAACCCCTTGTCTAAAAGATCTTGTAGTTGAGCCTTCAATTCCTTCAATTCATTGGGAGCCATGCGGTATGGAGCCCTCGAGATTGGTGCTGTGCCTGGCGCTAACTCAATCACAAATTCTATCTCTCTATTTGGGGGTAGCCCTGGTAGGTCTTCCGGAAAAACTTCTTGGAATTCACATACTATGTGGACATTCTCTGGCTTGAGGGTGGTTTCTCTTGACTTGTCTACAATGCTGGCCAAGTATGCTTGACATCCCGCACGTATCATCCTTTGTGCCTTCAGGGCTGTAACTAGCGGTAAGCTTGACTTGACTTTGATTCCTTCAAATATGAATGCCTCTCCAGATTCAGGGTTGAAAGTCACCGTCCTCTTTCGGCGATCTATTGTTGCTCCATGTCGTGATAGCCAATCCATACCCAAGATAAGATCGTAATCCCTCATCTCCAAATTTCATCGGATCTCCACTAAGTTCCTTGTCTGCAATCCTTATTGGCGCATCCCGCACTCCTCTAGATGATATCATAACCTCGCCCGAGGGCAACTCCGTCATGAACTTATAACTAAAGTTTACATTCGGTAGTTCTAACTTATCTATCATCTTTAAAGCAATAAATTAGTGCGTAGCTCCAGAATCAAATAAAACAGTACATAGTTTTCCAGAGATAGAAATCTGACCTGCAACCACAGTGTTACTAGTCTCAGCCTCCCCTCTGGTTAGTGCAAATACTCGAGCTGGGACAAGTTTGTCATCCTTGAGTTGATCACCCTTTTGCGGACAGTCCTTCTTATAGTGGCTCGGTTTGCCCACACTTGTAACAAGTCTTGCCTTTCAGTCGACATTCTCCCGGATGCTTACGACCACATGTTGGGCATAGGGGGTACTCCACATATGGCTTCTTCCCTTTGTAGTTATTGGACCCTATCCTGTTTCTCTTGTCGGCTTCGTTGTGTTGGTTACTTGGCAGTTTCCTTTTGTTATCACCACCTCCATTACTGGCCTTTCTGGCCTCCCACCTTGCTGTATTGTCTTTCTGTATACGACTTTCACACAACTCAGCTTCTAGGGCTTTTTCCAGTACCTCAGCATACGTGGTTGCCCTTATTCCTGACATCGCTATGTCCCGACTTATTCGGGAGTCGAGCCCTTCAGTAAAACGATGAATCCTCAAAAACTCAGTAGGAACCAGATCTGTGGCAAACTTTGCTAATCTGTCAAATTGGCGAGCATACTCTGTAACTGTAGACTTACCCTGCCTCAGGTTCGTGAACTCATTAACTCTAGCTGAGCGTATTGCTTCACTGTAGTATTTTTTGTTAAAAACTTGTACAAAGTTAGCCCAGGTCATTGCGGCCACATCCCGTGTTTGTTTAATAACATCCCACCAGATGCGGGCATCCTTTTTCAATAAACTAGCAGCACAAGCTACACTATCTCCGTTACCGAGCCGCATGTACTCAACAATACCTTCCACTGTTCTTAACCATTCCTCAGCTTCCATTGGATCTCAGCCCCCTTCAAAATTTGGTGGGTGTTGCTTGCGGAACCTTTCATATATTGGTTCCCATCGACCCTCCGGCACAGGCATGTATTGCACCGGCAAAAATCGATGTTGTCCTTGATTGGGTTGTTCCTGACGGTTGTGAGCCTCTTCATCTCGCTTCCTAATTTCTTCCCTGAGACGAGCAACTTCTTGCGCCAGATCTTCTTGTTGTGGTGGCACCACTACAGGGGCGTTTTGGTGTTCTTGACCAACTACCCCAGCAGGGACTTCGTGGTTGCCCCCACCTTGACCTGGTTGTTGTCCATTTACAGGGGCATTTTGATTCTCCTGGATCACCGCCTCGGCAGAGACATGCTGGTTTCCCCTGCCTCAACCGCGACCTCGACCGTGAGCACCTCCTCGCCCCCGACCTCTAGCTCGGTCTCTTACAGCCGCTCTTTCATTCAACCGGGTTGATCTTCTGGGTTCACCGTTTTCCATCAAATCCCTTAACTTGTTCTTCAAAAGAAAGGAGATGGTAGCGGTAAGAAAAATAACGAAAGATGTATCTCGCTCAAAAAGGAAATATCTATACACTAAATAATATAAACTTAAAAAAAACGTAAATCATCAAGCAACAATTCACCATGTAAAATAAATAAATAAATAAATAATCTTCACTCATAAAAAAAATACACTAATAAGAAAATTGTTTGAGTTATACTAAAATTCTAACTCCGAAGAATCAGTTAATTGTTTCGATTAACCATACCCTAAACTTCTAGCTAACTAAAGGAAAACTAAAAGATAAAGACTAAACCAAATTTAACATATAAGACATAACATATATAAAGCATACATACTTGATGACAAGTTGATCCTTTGCAGCGATGGTGTGTATGTCGCGTGAATTCAAGATCAATGTAACTGTGGCTCTGGTACCATTTGTAACGCCCTTGCTTATGTAAAATAAGATGCCATAAATAAACTGGCGTTAAGATACTAATGTTGCCTTTATTAAAAAAAAATAACAATTTTCAAAACATGGGTACCCAGTTGAAAATAAAGTATTATCACTTAGGGAAAAGTAATAGAAAATTTAAACGACAACATCCTCGATAAGTTTAATAAATTAAAAAAAACTTTCAGCGAAAGATGGTCAAGACCACACGCAGTTACATGATCACACGAGATACACCCCATGCTGCCCAGACTCAACTTGTCACCAAAAGCTTACAGGCTTACTTATCTGCACATAGGGGGTAAATAAGGGGTGAGCTGCAAAGCCCAGTAAGGAAAAACAAAATACCATGTACCAGCATTCACACATCATAGCACAAACATATACATCAAACATACAACAAACTAATCATAAGTATAGATAGAGGCAGCCACACAAATACTGAAATACCACACACTCACACTCCAGCTTCCATACAAATCTGGAGTGTCTTACGTTCTTAACCGGAACGCAGTACCAATAACCAGTGCACCCTTACGTACACTGCCTCACTTACCACATCACCATACATGTGTGGTTTCCAACCACTTCTAAGTACCTGGAACATGATTAAACAGCCATATACAATCCATCGACAAAATGCTAATATTTCACCGAAACTATCACATTTTACAGTTTCAATACAATTTATTCAAGCAGTCATACTAGGTACTCAAACCATATAAAAGCAAGTATAAAGTATAATTATTTTTCCTTACCTCAACTCCGCTGTAATTAACTCCTACGATACCTTCTAGGCCCTATAACATTTAACGAAACCCTTAGTCCACCGATAAACTCAATATATTTATTACTCTTACTGTACAACAACTTTAGCCTAGAATTTGACTTATAAAACATTTGAATTAAAAGTCCTACTGTTCACAAAGTTTTTAGTTAATTGAAAGACCTTTCTAACGGTATAAAGATCATCAAAATCGGAGCTATAACCTAGGAGTTATGCATGTTTTCTCAAAACAATTTCTTTAAAATCCTGGATCATGCCGATTTCTGAATACAGCCCAAAAATAAAAGTTTTAAAAATAGTTACACCCCGATCTAGACAATATTTTCTTCATAAGAAATGTAGCTATTTTTCTAAGCTTTAAAACGAGATAAAGATCTTTTAAAATGGATCAAAAGTGAGAGAGATATTTAATTTTTACTGAAGATACTTTTTCTGAAATAAAACTTAAAACGAAATATCATAACCGAGTAAAGATACTAACTTTTGACTGGTAAGAACTCCGAATTAGGGAAAGGTTTCTTCAAAGAAAATATGGATTATTGAATTATCTTTCTAACAGTACAAGAATCGCTTGAAAATAATAGATATCGAGAGAGATATCACACTTTTACTATGACAATATCAAAAAAATTTAAAAAAACTATAATTCGACAGTCAGTGTAAAACATGATTTTTTTGACATCGAAATAATCAGAATTAGGAAAGAGTTTCTTCATAAAAAATGTAGAACATTAAATTATCTTTAAAACGGTATCTAGATCACTGAAAACGGACATACGAGGAGAGAGATATGGTAGTTTTATAAAAACCTATTTCTCTGAAAACGAAAATAAAACATACTTACGAAAAACCTACATCCAACCCCAACATTAAGAGACAGTAAAAGTTTTTACCTTAGAAATTGAATATTGTGATAGAGGCTTCAATTTATGCTACGCTGTAATTTGGTGTGATAGAGGCTATGAGAGATTTAGGAATTATCTAAGTGGAGAGAAAGAAGTAGAGAATGAAATTTGTGTTCATCGTTTCATTGAATGGTAAAACCATATCGTATATATTCAACTGATTAGAAAAAATTTAGGAATTTAAAATTTAAACTCAGCTATACCTTTTTTTTTTTTAAGGAATAAAATATTGATTAATTACTGATATAAAATTCCTCATAATTTAAATTTAAATTCAACTAAGTCAAATATCTTAAACTAACTTCCCCATTCTTCTCTCACTCTCACGTGTCCCTCTCTCTATTCATTTATTACTATAGCCTTTACAAATATATATACAGTAGAACCTCTATTTAAGAATACTCTATTCAAGAATAACCTCTAATTTGTTATAAAAAAATTAAGTCCCAATTTGGGCCAGTTATAAATAAGAATAACCTCTAAATTGTAATTAGTTATACATTTTCTAAGTCCCGTATTAACAAAGCATACCTCTATATAGGAATAATTACATCTTTATAAAATATATACATATATTTTGTAAATTTATTTACATAAAATTAATAATTTTATTCCAAATTGTAATATATGTATTAACATTATATTTACTTTAAAATAATTCTATTATAATATAGTATTAATAATTATTTATTGTTACATTGATATTTTTTGTTATTTTAATTTTTTTTTTCTAGTGTAACTCTATTTAGTTATAACCTCTCAATTAGAATATAATTTGCTTAGTCCCAAGTGTATTCTTGAATTGAGGTTCTACTGTATATATATATATTTTATTATCAAGCTTATACAAAATATATATATTCCTATTATAAATACCACTAGTCTTATTTATTTAATAAACCTATACGTATAAAATAGTATACTAATTTTTATCTATATTCCTATTACATGTATAACAAATCTTATCACTTAATCATACAACTATTTACTAATAACTTATTCTCTAATATAATTAATATTAAATAAATACTTAATCTAATTAACTATATAATTGTACTTAGCAAATACCAATAATATTCATATTTTATTTAATGCAACAATAACATATCAAAACACACAATAATATACCAAAAATAATATACTTGTACTGGATATTACAGCCAATGCTCTGGAAAGAACATAGCACTTCTCCAAATGCAAGTAAACTCTGTTGTAGATTATCATATCAGTAAAACCCCGTGTCTGATAAATCTAGGAAACTTTATTCACATAGTCATGTTTATTTTCCAATGTGTTGACAGCACAATAAACAAGATCAAGTATGTGAAAAGGGTTTCAGATGAATTCATACATTATATACATATAATCATGAAATAAATCATGTGAACCATGCAACATTAAATGTTATTTCTAATCTATATTAATAAGTAAATCTGATTATATTTAAATGAGTTTTATTTAGGGCATAAAACCTAACTTGATCTCTCCCACGTCTACATGCTTGACCTTACTTATCATACCTTTGCCACATACCCTTTACTAACAAACTATGTCACTATTGTTGGGTTTTATGCCCTAAATAAAACTCTTTACAATCTGATTAGTTATCAATATAAGAAATTTGAAGTGATTGATGTTTGCATGAATTTTACATGCTAGTGGTTTAATATGTCTATTACTTTTACACAAAATCAGTTAAATCCAAATCATATGTTTATTCACAATTACAGTATCGTCAACACAGTGGAATGTGATTATAATCATATGAATCAAAAGTCTTGGTCCCTGTTTCATCAGTGTTATTGGATTTACGCTAATGTGATAATCAGCGATGATGTGTACTTACACTTGGAGTAAGTGTTATGTTCTTTCCAGGACATTAGTAAAGTATACTAGTTTCGAATGTATGGAGTATACATTGGACTGGACCGATATTGCAACTAAGTTAAGATATTACAAACTTACCGTTATATATATCTTTCCAAGTCAATATCAGTAGTTGATCTTAAGATTAAAAGAATCTAAATCCTGATATGCTTAGGCTCAACTCAGGAGTGTTATTCATGTTCTTTGATTTATTAGTTAAGCCTACTTTTAGGTCAGGGTGATACGTATATTTTGGGAACGTGATAGTATGGTTGAGTGGGAGTGCTGAACATAAATATGGAATCTATAGCTTCTACTGGTGTATAGAAGTAAAGTAATGATTCCCTTCGAGCTTAGCAAATAGAAGTAAATGGATGAGCTCTTGTTTAACTGACTAATTATTAGATCACTAAACACCATTTACAGGTAGCTAAGTGTTTTAAGGGGCAAAATACATTGAGGGGTGAGAACGGTAAAGAAATCCCATCTCGATATAGATCATCTATATAGAGGATCTTTAAATCACAATAAGATTATAACAATGGTTAAATGAGATAGCGTATTGATATCGTGGAACATACAATATGCTCTATATAAGTCTGAGAGTGCAATTCTAAGTTCAAACAGTGGATTCAACGAAGAATTAATAAGTAGGAATTTACTTGGTAAATTTGGTTCACTTATTGGAAGCTCAGCATATAAATCCATGGTCCCCATTTTAGTTGAGAACATTCTGCTTGTAAGACTCATTAATTAATTCGTGATTGATCAATTATAATTCTAAAGTTAGACTATGTCTAATGTTATGAATTTTCACTAAGCATGGGTGAAATTGTAAAGAAAAGAGATTCTAGGTTTATTTATTTATTAATAGACTTTATATGTCTAATTAATAATTAAATTAAATGACAATATTATTTAATAATCTATTTTAGTTATTAAATAATTAGTTTTGGCATTTAAAAGGTTAGAATTGGAAAATTGACATTTTTGAGAAAATAGAAATAAAATTTGATAAAACTGCAAAATCAAGTGGGGCCCACTGCTACACCTTGGCCGGCCACTATTTGTGGAGTTTCAAATTGATTTTTTCATTATTTTAATGCCAAATAATTCCTAACCTAAACCTAGTAGTTGCCTATAAATAGAAAGTGATGGCTCAGTCAAATCATAAGTTTTCACAAGCTTTTCTGACAGAAATTTCTCTCTTCAGAAAAACTGAGCCTTCTCCACTTTCTATACCTGGCCGAAACCCTCTCTTCTCTTTTCCCTTCATCAATTTCGAACCCTAGTGAAAGAGTAAGTGCCCACACACAGCAAGCAGTAACTTAATCATAGATTGGAAGACTGTGAAGGATCAAACTTGAAGAAGAAGGACATTCGGGCTCAGATCTTGATTATACTCTGCTACAGAAAGGATACAAGGGTTAGAGATCTGAGTGGAAGGAGACATTAATTCCGCTGCATCAATGTAAGGTTTTCTCTACTTTATATGTGTTTAATTTATCGTTTTAGAAAGTTCATATTTAGGGTGTTTAAACAACATACTTGTGAGTAGATCTAAGATCCTGGTAAAATAATTTCCAACAACTGGCCTCAGAGCCATGGTAATTGATTTACTTGCATGAAATTTGGACTTTAAAACGATTGTTTGTTATTTGGATGGTTTCATGTTGTATTGAGTGTTATATGATGATTGATTGATGTTTGTGAATTTTCGTGAAAAATAATTGAAATTTTGTTTCTGAAATTATTTTTATTGGATAGTATGGAAAAAATTAAGCAAGTTAATTTTTTACAGAACTCAATTTCGATTTAATTTGAATTAGTTATGATTTTTTGAAGATTCGAAAAAAGATAAGGGGGCTATGCACTCACACGCGCGCGCGGATTCAGACAACTTCCCTGTCTGAATTCCTCATCCGCGTGCGGACCTCGTCTGGTGCCTCCCTACGTGCGCGCATACCCTGCAAGCTCCCCTGTTCCGCCGAGGTTTCTCGGCTGTCACCAGGGAGCACGCGCGCGGACAGTATGCTTGGCATACTGTCCGTACAGCTCCCAAATTTTCGTTTTTCTTCGTTTTTTCATGCTTTTTCATGGAATTAACTTCCGATTTTTTGTGTAGCTTTGTATTTATAGATTTACTATTCCTAATTCAACTCTAATTATCATAATGAATTAATTTAATATTTTTTTTAATTTAATTCATGATATTAGTGTAATTTGAATTTGAAATTAGTAAATATCTATCTTTTTGCTTAATTATTTATCTCATTTTTAAATTTGATTATATCTTATCTTATTTTTTAAATTTAAGGTCAGATATTAAATTTTTTAAATTAATTTTTTTAAAAATATTTTGATCTTATTTAAATTTAAAATAAGATAACTATAATCATGTAATTTTAAATAGATGTAAGATATTTTGCTAACTTTTAAATTTTGTTATTTTATTTATTTAAATTAAATTTAAAATCTGAAAAAGATATTTAATTTATCTTTTCTAATTTTTATTTAATTTCTATTTATAAAATAACATTTAATTTTTAAAAGTAGTTAGCAAATTTTGAAATGATATTTATGTTAGTTGAAACTTAATTTTTCAAAATTGTAGGTTTAATTTTAAATATTTATTTTTTAAAATAATTTCGAAATTTAAATTAATATTTTCTTTTATTTTCGAAAATAAATTTTATTTTATTTTTAAAATTAAATTATTTAATTATTTAATTTCGAAATTTATTTATTTAAAATTAAATAAATCCTACTTCCAACTATCCAGCTAACCTTGTTGCAGGAGTATGTGGTTTTAGCTTGTGTGTAAGGTTTCAAAACCTATTATTACTTGATTGCAAATAGCCATGGTTAACTTTTTGCCAGATCTAATGATCTGAAGGCTCCCTTGGTCAAGTTAATAATTTGTAACAGGTAAATTTTACAATCTTCTTTCATCTATGTATGACCTAGCAACATGATAGGATCCATCCAAGTGTGTACCTGTGTGAGCCTATGTGTTTATTTTATTATATAGATGCATATAGGTTGTTGCTAAATAAAATGTCACACCATGATAGATTTTATTTAGGTCCATTTAGATCTTGGACCTATTCAATTAATAACAGTTATTCATTTTAAGGTTAAATTCCTCTCTTTTGGGCCTTGTGTGTGAGTTAGGAGCCATAGAAGTGGGTACGACATACTGAACCCAGCACCCCCTCACATGAACTACCCCAATTGTGAAGGCCCATTTGCCTGATTTGAATAACTGTACTAGGTTAATTATATTAGTTTGACCTAATAAAATTGAATTAGCAACATAATTAACTTTTAAAATATATGAAAATTTATTTTCATTTTAATATTTTAAAGTTAATTTTAAGAAAAACTTTTTTAGTTTTAGATATTATTTCTAGACAAACTATTTGTATTTTTCTTGTATTTAATTAAATATGAATTTTAACTAACTAGATTCTTTCTGGAACTTATTTAATTAAATATTCCTATTTAAGTTATAAATTAGTTGTATCAACTGATTTTTCATATCTAACTTAAATTTGAATATTTTATTTAAATTTTAAATCAAGTTGAGGAATCCTAGGCATTAGTTATTAAAGATTCTTAAGATATTTTTTAAGTTAATATCTTTTTGAATATTAACTTAAAATAGAATATTTTAGATATTTTTTAGGTTAATATCTTTTCGAATATTAACTTAAAAAGATATCTTCAAATTAAGTGGTTATAACTTAATTTTTGATATTTAATTAAATCTAAATTTGAAATTATTTAAGTTTTAGATTTTTTCTATATAACTTAAATTAGATATTTTTCAAATTTTTGTTGAAAATATACCTAGTCAAATAAGATATTTTCTAGATAGTAATTTCTAAACTACTTATTATTTCTAATATTTAAATAGGAAAATATTATACATTGTGAAATTAATTATTTAAATAATTAATTTTGGTACAATTTTATTTAAGTATATTTTTCCTAGTATTAAACTAGAAATTAATAATTAAGCCTTCTCTACACTTAATTATTTATTTCTTGAATTTAATACATTTAATTAACTTGAAAAAAATTAAATATCTAAGTTGATTTTCATCATGATACTTAATATTTATTTATTTTTCATGACACTTAATTAAATATAAAATTATTTTAGGTTGAAATTTAATTTTTCAACTTAAATTTAAATAATTTTCAATATATATATTTTTCCTTTATTTTCTTAATCAATTTCGAAAATTGCATTTTATTTATGCAATATTTTTCGATTTTTT
Organism: Cannabis sativa; assembly: GCF_029168945.1. Classification (NCBI taxonomy): domain Eukaryota; kingdom Viridiplantae; phylum Streptophyta; class Magnoliopsida; order Rosales; family Cannabaceae; genus Cannabis; species Cannabis sativa. The sequence goes on along the minus strand of NC_083607.1, from coordinate 7,454,757 downwards.
TTTGAAAAATAGATTGAGTTGTAAATTAATTATTTATTTTAATTAATTCTTGGGCCAACTTAAATTAATGATTTTTTCATTTAATTGATTAATTTAAAATAAATGAATTTAAATATATATATTATTAGAAATTGAATTAACTAGTCAAAAGAAAATCTAGATAGGTGATATTTTTGCTTGAAGTATTTCTTTTCTATTTTTATTATTTTTTTGAAAATTATATAGTTTCTATACTTTAAATTTTCGAACTCAATAAATATATTCTCAAGGAAATTTTTAAGTTGCTAATTAATCTAATTTAATTCAACTTAAATTAATTTCCTTAATATTTATATTTAAGATTATTACTAAGATGGAAATAATTAATTTTATTTCAATCACCATCTAAGTATAATTTTATAAATATTATATTAAATTCTTATTTTTGAATATCAATTATAAATTTCGAATTTAATGAGAATTTATTTATTAGAATAATAAAGAAAATACATTTTAAAGAATGAGCTTTATTATTATTAAGAAATTCGATCTCCATTGTGGGTTTTACATCGCGTTTGTTTTAGTGAATAATCCTCCCTAATGGAGGAACGTTCATTAGCAATTTCGCACCGTTTAATCTTGAAAGATAAGTAGTTTGTAAGTCTTTTATATGGTATAGATCACCCTAATGGTGGCGACCATATTTGACTTGTAAATTGCGAAATAATGGTAGTAGCTCATAAGATAGAATAGCCTTGACTCTCGCCTAAACGGGACAACGCTGGATTCCAATCTTGATCGAATAAAAAGTTGCTAGAATGTTTAACATTTTAGATGAGTTGACAACTCTATTCAATGGATGGTAGCTTTGACTCACGCCTAAACGGGACACTGATATCAGTTCGTTGAAAAACCTTGGAAATTATTTAGGATTGAATTTTTTAAGTATTTTCTCATATCATTCCTAATTGCTATGTGCTTATAATTTCTGAATTGATTTTGTGTTAAACCATTATTAATTTCTATTTGTTGATTTCTATTATTTTGTAGTATCCTGTATTATCAAAATGAATCCCATGTTATCACTATTGACTGAAAACAAGCTGAATGGATCTAACTTTAATAAGTGGAATGAGAACATTAATATTGCTCTCATAGGAGAAAGTGCCTTGTTTGTTTTAACTGAGCCGTCACCTGAAGTGCCTGGGGACAATGCTTCAAAAGTTGTGAAAGAAAAGTATGAGCGTTGGCAGAAAGCAAATGACAAAGCTCTATACTTTATGCTTTCTAGCATGGTAGACACCCTCAAAACTCGGTTTTCTAAAACTGAGAAGGCTGCTGCAGTTATGACGAAGTTAAATGAGCTATTCGGTAAGGCATCACTTCAGTCACGCTTTGACGCGACTAAGAAGTACATTAATGCACGGATGGAACCTCATCAAAACGTGTGTGACCATGTTCTCCTAATGTCAAGTTATTTCCAAGAAGCCCAAGATCATGGTGCTGAAATGGATAGTGCTACTCAAGTAAGTCTTATTTGAATAGCCTAACTCCAACATTTCTACCATACACTTCAAATTATGTCATGAATAAGAAGGAAATTGACTTTCATGAATTAGTCAATGACCTTCAAACTTATGAAAATTTGATTGGAGGACCCAAGAAGAAAGGAAGTAAACCTCATAATCCTGGGAATGGTAATGGGACGATGAAACCTGAAGCAAATGTTGCCTCTGCTTCGAAGCCCAAATCGAAGAAGAAGTGGAAGAACACCAAGAAGCGAACAAAAGCCATGAAGAATAAAAAGGCTGCTCCTTCTGGTGATGCTACACTTAAAGGAAAGTGTTTCTACTGCAATGAAAAAGGTCATTGGAAACCCCAATGTCCTAAACTTCTTGCGAAGAAACAAGGTATTTCTATTTATAAACTTTAAGAGTTTTAGTGAATTATTATCCAATTGGATTTATGATTCTGGACTAACTTTGTTTATTTGTTTTCTTCTTCTTATAGGCCAAGCTACTTGAACTCAATGAGTTGGATCAGAAAGTTGGACCAAAGGGTGAAATCGTCCAGATGAAGATGAAGCTCTTCAATTTATTTTTGAATTAATTGTTTTAGTTTAAAGACAATTTGGATTTCAAATTTTAGTTAGGGATATTTATCCCTGTTTTCCTCATATTGTTGCAATACTTTTTTTTTTATTATTATTAATAAAGTTTTTTTTTTTTTTTCGAATTCAACCATTGCAATTTATGAGACTGAGCTTCATTTAATTTATCTTCATCAATTATTACCACATTATATTTATATGTTTGTATGTGTAAGTGCTTTTATTATTGATGCAAATTCTATAATATTTACAACTCTTCATAGGGTTATATTAAATAAACACTAGAAACTATTTCTATGTTTATTAATAATTGTTCATTCTAATACAATTATTAAGAATTTGTTTAATAAAAGGATCTTTTGATCTGATAAGGGTGGAGAAAAGTTAAAAAAACTATGCAGTTCAACGATCTTTTACATCTAATGAACTCTGGATAGTATTCAACTCCACATAAACTCTATCACACTAAGAGAATCATGATCTTTACAACCTTTAGGGGTGGATCATAATCTCTATATACTTAGGGGTGGAGGTTATCCACAAGTACCCTATATGTATATTCTTAGGGGTGGAGTCTATTCCACAATTCCCTATGTAACACATATCTTCTTTAAACATGGAAGTAATATAATGAGTCAGCTATTATCAATATAAATCCTTGATCTTCATTGTATGTTCCATTTCGATTTTACTGTTGTAAGTAAGAGTTTGATACTTTTGAAAGTTCTTTGTTAAAGTTTCACACTACCTTAATTGAGTGGGAGAATTTTAAATTCTATACCCATCTTCATTAGGTTGATACTTGTGATAGGTACTTAAGAACACTACTGAAAAGCAAATCTAACCATTCACATGGATAGGAATAGCTTATCAGAATTATGAGAATAAGATAAAGAACTCTAGTTCAGTCCATTCGAATGACTTGAAGTACTTACACTTGGAGTAAGTGTTATGTTCTTTCCAGGACATTAGTAAAGTATACTAGTTTCGAATGTATGGAGTATACATTGGACTGGACCGATATTGCAACTAAGTTAAGATATTACAAACTTACCGTTATATATATCTTTCCAAGTCAATATCAGTAGTTGATCTTAAGATTAAAAGAATCTAAATCTTGATATGCTTAGGCTCAACTCAGGAGTGTTATTCATGTTCTTTGATTTATTAGTTAAGCCTACTTTTAGGTCAGGGTGATACGTATATTTTGGGAACGTGATAGTATGGTTGAGTGGGAGTGCTGAACATAAATATGGAATCTATAGCTTCTACTGGTGTATAGAAGTAAAGTGATGATTCCCTTCGAGCTTAGCAAATAGAAGTAAATGGATGAGCTCTTGTTTAACTGACTAATTATTAGATCACTAAACACCATTTACAGGTAGCTAAGTGTTTTAAGGGGCAAAATACATTGATGGGTGAGAACGGTAAAGAAATCCCATCTCGATGTAGATCATCTATATAGAGGATCTTTAAATCACAATAAGATTATAATAATGGTTAAATGAGATAGCGTATTGATATCATGGAACATACAATATGCTCTATATAAGTCTGAGAGTGCAATTCTAAGTTCTAAGAGTGGATTCAACGAAGAATTAATAAGTATGAATTTACTTGGTAAATTTGGTTCACTTATTAGAAGCTCAGCATATAGATCCATGGTCCCTATTCTAGTTGAGAACATTCTGCTTGTAAGACTCATTAATTAATTTGTGATTGATCAATTATAATTCTAAAGTTAGACTATGTCTAATTTTATGAATTTTCACTAAGCAGGGGTGAAATTGTAAAGAAAAGAGATTCTAGGTTTATTTATTTATTAATAGACTTTATATGTCTAATTAATAATTAAATTAAATGACAATATTATTTAATAATCTATTTTAGTTATTAAATAATTAGTTTTGGCATTTAAAAGGTTAGAATTGGAAAATTGGCGTTTTTGAGAAAATAGAAATAAAATTTGATAAAACTGCAAAATCAAGTGGGGCCCACTGCTACACCTTGGTCGGCCACTATTTGTGGAGTTTCAAATTGATTTTTTTATTATTTTAATGCCAAATAATTCCAAACTTAAACCTAGTAGTTGCCTATAAATAGAAAGTGATGGCTCAGTCAAATCATAAGTTTTCACAAGCTTTTCTGACAGAAATTTCTCTCTTCAGAAAAACTGAGCCTTCTCCACTTTCTATACCTGGCCGAAACCCTCTCTTCTCTTTTCCCTTCATCAATTTCGAACCCTAGTGAAAGAGTAAGTGCCCACACATAACAAGCAGTAACTCAATCATAGATTGGAAGAGTGTGAAGGATCAAACTTGAAGAAGAAGGACATTCGGGCTCAGATCTTGATTATACTCTGCTACAGAAAGGATACAAGGGTTAGAGATCTGAGTGGAAGGAGACATTAATTCCGCTGCATCAATATAAGGTTTTCTTAACTTTATATGTGTTTAATTTATCGTTTTAGAAAGTTCATATTTAGGGTGTTTAAACAACATACTTGTGAGTAGATCTAAGATCCTGGTAAAATAATTTCCAACAACTATTTCCCCATCTAACTACCCCATGAAGCCTTTCTCTACTTACATTGCTGCTATAGTGGCTGTGGATAAGGAAAATCAACCAACAAATACCGATATTAAGAGGCCAAATGACTCGCTATCCATGAGGAAAATGCTGAACAAATGTCGAAATATCCAAGGATCAACATCTTCTCCTTTGTCAAGAGATGATGATCTTAAGACGCTAGTTTTCGAGTTTGAGGATTCTAGCTGTTGGGAATATTTTACCAGGATCTAGATTTACTAACAAGTATGTTGAATCAACATCCTAAATATGAATATCTCTAAAACAATGAAATTAAACATATAAGAGTTTAAGAAAACCTTACATTGATTGCAGCAGAATATAATGACTCATTCCGTTCAGATCTCTAGCCCTTGATTCCTTTCTGTAGCAGACCATTATCAAGATTTGAACCTAGATCTCTTTCTCTCTTTCGGGTTTGGTTATCACCGTCTTACTCACTATGATTGAGTGCTTGACTTGCTTTGTTGAAGGAGGCTGAAATCACTCTAGAAGGAACTCTCTCGACTAGGTTGAAGGCAATAGTTAAATTGTCAAAAGTGGATGAGTGAGAGCATCATGTTCCTTTAATAGTGTTTCAACTAGGGCTTAGGGTTGAATTATATGGATTAAAAAAGAATAAAATATTGGGCAAAAATCACTTAATGGTTGTACACTTAAAGGGACCATTCTCTAGTTACAATTTTGCCACTTTATTTCAACCATTTATTATTCTTTCAACAATACCATATTTTCCAATTCAATCATATAAATGCCAAAACTATTTATTTAATAATTATAATTAATTATCAAATAAAATTGCCATTTATGTTATTTATTAATTAGACCATACAAAGTCTCTTAATTAATAAATTGACCCCAAAACCTCTTTTCTTCACAATTAAGTCCTTGCTTAGTGAAAATTCATAAATAAGACATAGTCTAATTTTTAGAATTATAATTGATTAATTAAAATCAATTAACTGAGTCTACAAGCAGTATTATCTCAACTAGTGAGGGGACCATGGGCCTATGTAACTGAGCTTTTAATAAGTAGATCTAGAATTTACCAAGTAAATTCTCTAACTTATTAATTCCGCCTTGTGCCACTATAGATTTGGAATTGAATAACACTCCCAATCATATAGAACGCTCTATATATACCACGATATAGATACATTATGATTATCCATTGTTACAATCCTAATAGTCAAAGATCCTCTATAGATGATTTACACTGAATAGGGACAAATTTACCATTTTACCCTTCAATGTATTTTATCCTTAAATACTTAGCTACCTATAAATGATACTTCAGTAAACTAATATAATTACTGAAATGAGGCCTCAATCATTTATCTCTATTCAGCCAAGCTCGAAGGACATCATCATTTCACTTCTAAATACTTATAGAAGCTATATATTCCATATCTATATTTAGCACTCCCACTCAATTGAACTACCATGTTTCCAATATGTAAATATCTGCCAAAACCATAAGTTAGCTTCCACGAACAACTTGAAGAACATAAATAATACAAATAAGTGGAACCTAATCATATCAGGATTAAGATCATAGACCTAAGATCAACCATTGATATTGACTTAGAAAGATATAACATTAAGTTTATGATATCTTATCCAAGATCAATATCGGTCTCTTCCAATGTATACTCCATACATCCGATACTGGTAAAATTTACCAATGCCTTGGAAATGACATAACACTTATCTAATGTGTAAGTATACCTTATCGCCGATTATCATGCATGTCAGTCTATATCTAGTGAACTGACAAATCATGAGAATTGAAATTTTGAACATATAATCATGATTATATTCCACTAGGGGTGACCATAAAATCTAAAAAAACTAAAAAAACCGTTCAAACTGACCTACCGAACACCGTTGGAACCGAAATCGACGAAACCGAAAATTGAAAAAACTGTTAACGGTTAAAACCGCCATTGAACGGTTGGTTTTTTTTTTTGGTAATAAATTGACTGAAAAAAAATGAAATCGACTAGACCGAAACTGAGGTTAAATCGTCCAAACTGAGGTTCAAAACGGTCAGTTTTAAGATAGGTTCTAGATTAGTCGGTCGATTTTCGGATTGCACCAATCTAGACCGAAAATCGATTTTGAATTTTTATATGAAAAAAAATGACTAAACTGACCGATGCTCAGCCCTATATTCCACTGTACTGACGGCACTATAATCATGAACAAATATATATTTATATATTTACATATGTTCTGGACTTAATAAAATTTATACATTAAATATAATCATGAAATAAATCATGTGAACCATGCAACATAAAACGATTTCTGTTCTTTTATTAATTAGTAAATCTGATTATTTTAAAATGGATTTTATATAGGACACAAAACCCAACACTAGCTTCTCCAATGACTCAAGTGTGAAGGTTGTTAGGCAATGCCACAATTTATCATGAAAATTTTTAGCTGGAATGCATGAGGTTTGGGGAGCCTGAGTGCGTTCAGACATTTACGATTGCTTGTTCAACAACAATCGCTTCACGTTTTGTTTCTTATAGAAACTAAACTCTCCCTTAATTCTATTAATCGCGTGCTACAGTCCGTGCACTTTACTAGTGCTATAGAATCGCCTCGCATAGGCGTTAGTGGTGGCCTAATGCTTCTTTGGAAAGATGATGTGGATGTTACCATTTTAAACTACAACTCCACTTTTTTTTACTGCTATATGAAGATTGATGGAGGTTCAACCTTTCACTTCAATGGCTTTTACGGTGCACGAGAAACTAGCAACAAATCAACATCATGGACTCTTTTTCAGCGATTTGCTGATGTAGGTCCATTCCTTCCTTGGATTGTTATTGGCAACTTCAATGAAATCCTCTCTAAAAGTAATAAATTGGGTGGTGCTCTTTGGAATGAAGCTCATATGGATGCTTTTTGAGGAGCAACTCATTGCATTAATAAAAAAAATACTCAATTAAAAATTAACTATTGCAATTGAATAGAAGCAAGTAATTAAAAATAAATTAGACATTAAAATACACAAAAAAAATAATTATACACTCTTTAATATTTTCTTATGCCACCACAAAAATATGCACGTATAAAAATTATATATACGTGCACCAAGTAAATACACTTTGCGATTTGAGCTCTGATGGGGCTTGCGACTTCAGTTTCATGTCGGTGCTATGGCGGGTCAAGGGAGGCCTCACAAACTCTTATCTTAAAGACTGGGATCTATTGCAAAGGTTAGGGCTGTTCATATAAACCGGGAAACCGCGGTTTACATCCGGACCACTACAATCCGAACCATTGTAAACCGTAACCGGGGAAACTGTTTTTGGTGGTTTGGTCAATCCGGACCGTTTACGTCGTAATGGTTCGGTTGCGTTTCGTAATATATAATTAACGGTTAAACCGGACTGGACCAGACCGGACCGTTTTTAATAAATAATTAATTTATATATTTTTGTATATATGACTATATGTATAATTTAGAACTTTTTTGTGTGTCAAGTTTTTTCTTGCATAAATTTTAGATTTTTATGTTATGTTTGACTTTTGAGAATGTTTTTATATCATTATTTATATCTTATAGATCTATTACTTATCATGATAAATATATATTTTGAAAAATAAAATTAAAAACTTAATAAAAATAGTACAATTACTAAAAAAATATGTATAATTATTAATTCCACATAAACCGTGGTTTCAAACCAAACCAAACCGTTTGGTTTCTAATATTGAAAAAACCGTTATACTGGTTTGGTTTAAAACTTATGAAAATCCGGACCAAACCAATCCATGAACACCCCTAGCAAAGGTGAAAAAGAAAGCTCAGGGGAAGAAGGAAGGAAAGGTTGGGAAACAATGGGGTCCCTCATCGTCAGTGACTCCCCTGAAGACGAAATCTATGGACAAAATCCTTGGAGTTGTCGAAGCAGAGTTCACGGAGGAAGAAGTGGAGGCGGATGCTGAAGAAGAACCTGCTGTTGAGGATGTTATCTCTCCAAGGTCTTCGCTGCTAAAGGCGATGTATGTTCAAGACATACGAGAAGACTTCTCAAATTTCTTTGAAGCCTCTGAAAGGAGATCCAAGCTGCTCTGTTCTGGTCAATTTGTCACTCCTCCCATTCTAAAATTTGGTTCATTACCTGAATTGAACTTAGGTAAATTGTTGCACTCTAATCACTTAATTCAGAACCTGAGTTCAAAATTTGGGGGGGTCGGGAAACAGGGCTGATAACAACACAGAGGGAATCAAAATTGATGTAGAGAATATTGAGGAAGTGGTTTCTTATTGGAACTCATCTTTGGTATGCTATGATTGTAGTCTCTAAGGTCTCAAAAGCCAATACCCCCCACATTTTTATGTCGACAAAGACGCTTCCAACTTATCCAACTCACTCCTTTGGTAGCAGCCCTTGACTTAGATTTCCACCAAAATTTTGACATCACTCCCTCCAAACTAGAGCAAATTTCCTTCGTAAGTAAGAACACACTCATAGCATAGGAAGGCAATGCCTTAGCCACAGATTTCAACAAGACTTCTTTTCCCGCTTTTGACAAAAATTGGCTCTCCGAACTGAATATTTTCTTCTGCATTTTGTCCTTTAGAAAACCAAGGATTAGATTTTTATTTCTCCCCATGGTACAAGGCAAACCCAAGTATAAGCTATTCTCCGAAGCTTCAACCATTCCCAACGCAACACACATTCTATTACGAGTCTCCTCATCAATATTTTTGCTGAAAAATATTGATGATTTGGCATAATTAACTTGCTGCCCGCCCTTTCATATTCATGAAGTAATCGTAGCACATTCGAAGCTTCACTATCATTAGCCTTGCAATAAATATAACTATCATCAGTAAATAGCATATGAGAGACGCGAGGAGCACCCCTTGCAACTTTGCATCCCGTTAACCAACTTCTGCTTTCATAATGTTTCAACATTGAGGATAGACCTTTAGCACAGAGCAAAAAGAGGTAAGGGGATAATGGATCCCCCTGCCTAACCCCTCTCCCCAGAGTTATAGGACCCATAGTTCTTCCTCCATATGTGACATTGTAGCTCACTGTAGAAACGCAAAACATGATTAGCTTCACAAAATGCAAATTGAAACCCATCCGAATAAGCATAGCCTCAAGAAATGACCACCCAACTCGATCATATTTTAATTAATTATAATATATATTTTTGAGTGATTTTATAATGCACTCCCTAAAAGAAGTATATCGATGCACCTTTTTTTTTTATTTTGGCATTTAAGAGAATTTTTTAGTCTATTTTTTTTTCATAGTTGTGTACGTTATAGTTATTTAAGACATCTTACAAAATTTTGAGAAATTTAGAATAGATTATTACAATATAAAAAATAGTGTTCAAATAATCTATTTTACACTCAAATAGAATAAAAGAGTCACATGTGCAACTGATTGTTTAAACCCTATTTTTGGCGTGTTAAATTTTTCTGAATTTTTTAAAATTTTATAAAATGTCTTAAATAACTACAACGTACACAACTAAAAAAAAAAAAAAATTGAACTAATTTTTTTTTTAGATTACAAAACAGATGGGGTGCACCGATACACTCTTTTTATGAGTGTAAAATTTTCCAATATTTTTTTTAATTAAAGATAATAATTATTAATAAGGAGCTAAATTTTGATTTGATGGTCTCTACTCGACATATATTATATTTAATACTAAAAAAAGTAAATTTATATTAATTTTTAATAGAGGTAAGTTGAAAAAAAACTTCTTTTATTAATCTATAAACTAAATTTACTTCTAATTTTTTTTAATTGAAACATACCTCTTTTTATATATGTATTGTACCCAAAATGCTCTAACATAAGAGAGTAGTATTTTGAAGTGAAATGAGTAAAATTAGTACAATATTTAAAAGAAAAATAAAAGTAATAAATTTTAAAAAAGAGAGTAAAAATAAAAAAGTACAATATAAAAAAAGTAGAGTCTAATTTCCTCTTTTCAATAACATGCCAATTTCCTTAAAAAAAAAAAAATTAACATGCCATTTTTTTTAAGGAAAAAAAATACTATGTTATAAGTTATTTTAAGAAAATTACCCCGTGAAGTTTTTCTCTCTTTTTTTTTTTTGTTTGAAATGGCCCCGTGAAGTTACATTTTCATTACTCATCGTCACCGCTACCACTAGCTTATTACATTTTCACCCTCTTCTTCTCTCACAACAAAAAAAAAAAATTCACCTATATATATTTGATATTTTTTTTTTCAACATTAAAAAAAAAAAAAACCTCCATATCGAATCGTGAGTTTGTTTCCCTCATCTCAGTTCCTCTCTCTCTTGACATGGATTAATCAATACACAACCTTTACTTCTCTCACTCGTCTTTCTTTCTTTCTCTTTCTAGGGTTTCGCACACAGCTTCCCAGTTGCGAGGAACGAAGGAAGGTACTTACAGTATCGCCTGTAGCTGTAGGGTTTCGTGTTCGTTTCTCCCGTCTCAAATCACCTCCGAAGCAGACATCGAAGAAGAACGAGAGCCTTTCTTTGATTGTTCTCAATTTTTTTAAAGATCGTACGTTACGTCTTGCTTGATTTGGGTTTTTGTTTACTCGGTTGGCTTGGCGCGCGGATCGTTGTTTTTGTTAATTCTGACACGTTTCCATGAGGTTTGAGTCTTTGGTGGCTGATTTATGTATTCTAATTTGAACCTGTGTGGAACATGGGATTAAGCACTTGGGTTTTCGAAATTTTTGTTCGTTTTAGGGTTTTTGGTTGTTAGTAGTACTTGAGTGAATTGGCTGATCTATTTAGCTTTGGTTTGAGGAATAAAAGAAGATTTCATTAATTGGTTTGTTAATTATCTCCACATTCGTACATTGGTTTAATTTTGGTGTTGTCCTTTGCCTGAGAAGTTGTTTAACAATGAAACTTAGTTATATATATATACGGAGTTAGGCTAATGGTTGGATTCGTATTAGGTATTCTTCTTTTCTGGCTCTGGAATTGTTAGAACGTATATGTATGTACAGATTGATAGTCAGGGTATATGTGACATGTGTGTGTTTTTCTCATGCTGGGCCTGCAATGTTAATGCAAGTTTTGATTTGAAATGAAACAGGTGATACATATTATGAATGATCGTTGCGATGGACTTAAATGCCTCACCAATACCTGAAGACGATGAAGACGTTTATGCTAGTCATGTAGAAGAATATAGTGCACCCGATGAACGTGTGGAGTCTGCTGTTGATATTGCACGTCGGGTAAATTGTTTTTTCCCTTTTTCTTCGTTTCTTTGTTTCTTCTCTGTTACTTTGCTCACTGAAGTGTGGTTTAAACGCAACCCTCGTTTCCTATATCAATTATATATACGTATATATATATTTTCATGTGTGTGATGGATGTTCTCTATGCTTCTTATGTCAGGAGCGTGAAGAAAGACGCATGCGATTAAAAAGAGAGCGTGTAGATGACAGGCCTATGCAAACATCTCAACCATCTTACCATGACCAGTCAGTCCAAGCAAAAACACAAAAAGTTTATGATAAGAGCAAGCTTCCCCCTGGTAAGTATTTTTGTGTGTATATATATAAATATATTACTTTGTTTGAACAGCACTCGACAATTTTCGTAATAAGTTTTTTGTCCATGAATAATGAATCATACATTTACCAGTCGAGGCTGTGAATAAATTGCTGCAAAAAAGAAGAAAGTGCTTAGCGCACATTAATTTTAAAAGCGCTTGGCAATTTATTGTTTCAAACAATTTATTGTGTATGGTTGTACTGGGAAATGTATGATTCATTATTCATGGGCAACTAGAGTAATAGCATTAGCAACGCTTTGTTGAGTACACATGTTAAGCAGTCTGCCGGAAATGGATTGGAAGTTTATTCTCATTTTACAACTATGCTGCTTTATTTTTATTAAAACTGCGTTTAATATGCATTTTTATCCAGTTATAAGTTCAGGATTTATTTTTGGAAAGTTAGGATATTCTGCATTATTTTCATTAACTCTTACTGGTTTTGGATTGATGCTTTAAACTTCCCCAATCTCTCCTTAGATCTAGGAAGGATAGTCTCTCAAATCATTTAGCCTTGTAAACCCAAGCTGCTACCCAGAACTTAGCCTTCTCCCACAGACCTTCTGGCTTCATTGTCTATGTATTTGTCTTTTTGTCTTACTCTTGAGGGTAGCTCAAATGGTCAAGCATGTAGTAGCGTATGTGGTTTGCTAACACAGGTCTGAGTTTTGACTCCCTCTTGGACACCTACATAGCAAATGCTATAGTCTTGTGTTCCCTAAATATTGCAGGGTTAGGTTGAGAGTCTAGTTTCAAAAGAGCATGTCTTTGCCTCCATTCTTAAGTAATACTTGTTTCTGTGCAGGTTGGATTGACTGCCCTCCCGCTGGTAAAGAAATATGTTGCATGATACCTTCTAAGGTTCCACTTGGTGAAGCATATCATGATTGTATTCAACCTGGAAAACGATACTCGTTCAAACAAGTGATTCATCAACAGAGGGTGTTAGGAAGAAAGGTTATTTTTCTGTCACAACATATTACCAGATTTGTTTTTGTAATTTTGTTTGATTAAAATTTTTCTGATATATATTCATTATTTCAGCTTGGTTTAGTGATTGATTTGACCAATACATCTCGCTACTATCAAACAACGGATCTGAAGAAAGAGGGTATTAAGCATGTTAAGGTCAGTAGTTTGACCCCCATATTATTTCATTTCTTTTTTAGTGTGTTTCCTGACAGACATTTTGAGCTAAACTTTTCCTGTGATCTAGATTCAATGCAGGGGGAGGGGCTCTGCACCTGACAATCAGTCTGTCAACCAGTTTGTCCATGAGGTTTGCTTTTTTATCGATACATCCATTCGTTATGCATAAATAGATGCTTTCACGCATATACAATATTGATATATTTTTTTTAATTATTTCAACTATTATCTTATTGGAACCATAATATTGATATGTTTTTTTTAATTTTCAACTATTATCTTATTGGAACCATAATCTTATTACTCTATTATCTTATTGGAACCATAATCTATTACTCTATTAGTAATTTATGTATAGATTGTTTTTTGTGGATTTCATATTTGCCACCTCTTTGTGTACATCAGCCCGGAAGTGTATGGCAACAAATTGACAATTTCTTTTAATGTTTGATTGGCATAATTAGTAGTTGAACTGTGTGCAACAGGTTCATGATAATATGTGCTTCTTTATGTTTTAGTCTTGTAGTATTTATAGATTGTTTCTTTACTATTTGAGTGTTTTATTGTTAATTGATCCACAGAGTAAGAATTAATCAATAATGTAACCTTGTGATAAGAAACTTCCATTTCTGTTTATTTTTTCTTTTCCAGGTTTCACAATTCATTTCCCGTCAAAAACACTCAAAGAAGTACATACTTGTTCATTGCACACATGGGCACAATCGGACAGGTTATATGATTGTCCATTTCCTTATGCGTTCCCAACCATACTCTGTCAGTGAGGTCAGTGATGTGCTTGGTTTTACATGTTTTAGTTTGGTTAATCCTCGATCAGCATCTTATGCCTTCCTTCTTTGCCTTCCATGCAGGCAATAGCAACTTTTGCTGAGGCACGCCCTCCAGGCATCTATAAACCTGACTATATTGATGCACTTTACACCTTTTATCATGAAAGGAGGCCCGAAAAACTCATGTGTCCTCCGACTCCAGAATGGAAGCATTCTTGTGATCTTGATCTTAATGGGGAAGCATTGGCCGATGATGATGATGATGATGGAGTCCCCACTGCTTCTGTTGAGGTATGCATGTTTTATTTAGTTAACTACGACTCTGTCTTGTTTTTATGCTATATGAATGTCATAGTAAATTAGAATCTACCGCACAATGTGTGGTCTTACTCTTTTAGATGATTGGACTAGGCGCAGTCCTTGTGTTTAGTATGATAGGAGTACGCTTTAAGATGAAAGAAAATTATGCAAGAAGATATGGTTGTTGCTTTTGTAAATTGTCAAATTATTACATCTATCATTAATTACCAATTACAGGGGATAGATGTCACAGACTCAATGACTCATTGGGTGCATGTCTAAGTAAATACATTTTTGCCTTGCAGTTCATATTAAATGAATGCAGATGGCTAGGTAATATGGTTAGTTGATTTTGTTTTTTGATAGTCCTGGTTTTCTATTCTATCCCAAGGGCAAATGTTTGTCATCTTGTTCATTATTGACCATCTACTTAATAATATATTTTATTATTTTATTGTATTATCCTCTTTTAGATTCTGATAAATGTTTTAAAATAATTATTTTGGTTTATTCTATGAAATTTAAGTAGTATTCGTATATTATGACACTAATTTGTATCAATTTTGATTTATATCTTCTGATATTTCATCAGCAAAAATATCATTTTGTCTTGCGCTTTTTTTTTTTTCCTTAACAGGAACTATTTAGGGTTGACTAATTATAAATAACGTGCAATTATATTGAGTATTGCTCTTCTAGGACTAACAGCAATCATGCAAATAATGTAAGAACCAAGAATGAATTTTGTCAAAAAAATAAAAAATAAAAAACAGAAGACAAGGAATGAATGACATAGATTATATTTTGTATTGTATTGGCTTTTCAACTATCTTATAATATACACCATGTTCCGATATGGCTATTGTATCTACTTTCTTTCAAATTGTTTGTGCAGTGCTTGTTTATATATATGCAAAAAAGTTGTAGTCATTATAGATCTTTATCCCTGCCTCTTGCAGGAGACTCAGGAGGTAGACACGGTGATGTCAAATGATGATGTTTTAGGGGATGAGATACCTTGGGACCAGCAAGAATCACTGCGGCATTTCTGTTACCAATCTCTTAAGTTGGGTGGTGGTGGGGTAGGAACTTCATCACAGTTCTATCTTTTTTGCTCTTCATGATCCTTTTATAATTGGTGAATTTAAGTTTTTTTTAATTAAAGTCTAGATATTATTTAGGCTGCTGTATCGTTGTACCCTTCAGCTATAACATCTATAATAAATTATATTCCATTTTCCTCCTTCCATATTTTCTATTGGACATGTGCTCTCTAAATTTAGCTAGATGTGTATTCTTTTATTGAACTGATTTAACCCTATTTTTTTTTAACTCATGTAATGTATGTGGACTTTGTTTTCACTCTTGTGCTATTCTTTGCTATTTGTTGAACTGTTGGATTTTCATTTTCTGCACGATCCTAGTAGTTGGCATTCAGTTTGGTTGTGTAAGAATGAAAAAAAGGTTTTAAATATAGTTTTTCGGAGGTTCTTGATCGTGCAATTTACATTGACTTTTTATTTTCAATTTCAGATAAGAGGGAACTCTCAGTTTCCAGGGTCACATCCAGTGTCTCTTAACAGGTAATACCCTTGTTAAACCTTTCTTTGAAATTGTTTTCTTGGGGTTTATTATTACTGCTTTTCTCCATTGTACCAACACGGAAGTTAATCCAAATTTACTCTTTATACCTTTTACATAGGGAGTATGCTCAAGTATGGGACAATTATATTGCACCCTGAAATTACAAAGTCACCCTATTTTATTATTTTTATTCTGTATAAAATATATATTTATAATTTATAGTCTCTTTTAGCTATTTTTTTCCCTTTCTTCTCACACTATAAAATGGATATATATTAAATAATTAGACAAAAAAATAAAACAAGAAAATATATGAAATCTTATTAGGGTATACGTATAAATAAATATACATAATTTAAAAAAATATACGAAAACAACATAAAAAGAATTATTGAATATTACACAACGTAATGTAAAAGAAATTTTTAAAAAAGAACTAAGGGTAAATTTTAAAAATTATAAGTTGATTTTTATATATACTTATATTGGACTGCCTATATAAATAATTGGGGGTGTTATTAATAAGACACAGTTGGCCCTTAGTTCCAGCTGGGGTTTGAACTCCATATCCTTTACTCACATAAGTGAGATTGCCTCAAGGGGAGTTGCTTATGCATGTCAAAGTTATGATGAAGTTGATTACTATTCTCTACTTCCTTTTATCCTTTATCTATGGAATATGGTCTGTATAATTGAGAAGGGGAGAGAAAGAATACAAGACTATAGCAGAAATAGAGAGAATAAGGAAGTTTTGCAGTCTGCTTGTTTTCTTTCTTTTCGTAGGAGTTATAAGGTAATGGTATTGTAATCCATTTGCGACCAGGAGAAGTAATTTGCAATATCCTTATGATTAATTAGAATTCAGTCAGTTTGGTGGAGTAGATTATGCTGGCTATCTAGTACTTCATTTCTTGTAATTTTGAATTTTTTAGTTATTGCGCCATTCTATTTTGGTAGCATTTATTTGAGACTTGGATATTTAGTTTTTCCTTTTTAATGACTGTAGGGATAACTTACAACTGCTGAGGCAACGATATTACTATGCAACCTGGAAAGCTGATGGGACACGATATATGATGTTAATAAACGTTGATGGATGCTACTTGATTGATAGAAGTTTCAACTTTAGAAGGGTTCAGATGAGATTTCCTTGCAAATCTACAAACGAAGTATGCTTTCTAATTTTTGAGATAACGTTATTCTTAGACCTTATTTTGGTGACTCAGAGATTTGTGGTAACGTTCTCTTTTTCTTTTGCAAAGGCATTAGGTGAAAGGATGCCAACCCACCACTTCACATTACTTGATGGGGAGATGATTATTGATACTCTGCCAGATTCAAATAAGCAGGAGAGAAGATATCTTATTTATGATATGATAGCGATTAATCAAGTGTCTGTGATAGAGGTTAGATTTGCATTTTCTTTCTTTTACCAATACAATTATATTATTCCTTTGTGATACCGTCTTTTTTCTTTCATTATTTCCCTTTAAACAAGTAAATGAAAATATTATTCATAGAATAATCATTATTGTATCAAGATTTACAAGGAGTGTCTTTTCTGGTTTATGTAATTATTGTTTTTAAGAACATGAAAAAGGCTTTGTTGGTCTTTTATATTTTTTCTTTATAATTTCACCTCTAATACATTATGAAATGATGCAGCGACCTTTCTATGAAAGATGGAAAATGCTTGAAAAAGAAATCATTGATCCTCGTAATCATGAACGCCAAAGTATATATCAGAGTAGGAATCCTTCATATAGATATGACCTGGAACCATTCAGGGTAAGATTGATAATCCATTTTTTGTAATTTATTTCCTTTTTTTGTCTTCTAGTTTTACTATATGCTGAAATTAATTGCGAATGTTTGCAGGTTAGAAGAAAGGATTTTTGGTTGCTGTCCACTGTTACAAAGCTTTTACAGGATTTCATTCCTAGGCTATCTCATGATGCCGATGGTCTTATATTTCAGGTAGTTTAGGATCTGAAAAAGCAAACAAATTTAACAGTTATGCAGTCTTAAATTCCTACATGCCAGCTCTAACATACGATGCCATTTTTTTCAGAGATTTGATGTTTCTTTTGTTCGATCAATGGTTTTCTTTGACCAAGAGTTGTATGCATTAAAAGAAATCCTTACAAGTTAAGGGCTTGATTGGTTTGGAATTTGAAAACAATTTTATGTTTTTAAAAACTTAAAATGTGGGGGTCCACATAAAAATACTTGATTGGTTTGGTGTTTTCAAAAACTAAATTTGAATATGATTTTGAGTTTTAAGTCAAAAAATGAAAACATCAATTTTATGTTTTCTATGTTTTCAAATCATTGAATTTAAAAACTCTTCAAATACTCTCTTACTTTTATATTTTGGGATTCCCAACCAATCACAAATCTAATTTTTTAAAACTCAAAAACACAAAATTACACTACAACCAATCACATTTTAAAAAATAATTTTTCACTTACAAAATTCAAATTTTTGTTTCCAAAACACTCTTTTAGAAAACACAATTTTCAAATCTCAAACCAATCAAACCCTATTTTTTTATTCTGAGATTTTAATTGCTTGTTAGTGTGTGATTCGGTGATTGTTGAGCTCCTGTTTCGTCTTTATGTCTGATATATTATCTATGGGGTTCCATTATACCCTGCATCAGCATGGTTTATTTATGTAAAGGTTTAATATTGTTGTTGGGAATGACAACTGTTACTTCTTATCTTTCAGGGTTGGGATGATCCATATATTCCCCGTACTCATGAAGGTCTGTTGAAGTGGAAATATCCTGAAATGAACTCAGTTGACTTTCTTTTTGAGGTTTGGTTGTCAGCTCCACTGTGTTTTGTTTGATTTTATCTATTACTATGGGTGTCTTCTCTCTTTTTTCTTCTTGCTATGATATCGTTTTTAGTCTCTGTTGTGGTGTTAACCATTTTAACATGGATAGGTTGATGGTGAAGGCCGACAGTTACTTTTTCTTTACGAGCGTGGGAAGAAGAAACTGATGGATGGAAACAAAGTTGCATATAAAGGTATCATTTCCTATGTTTATCTCTTTGCTTTCATACTTGACAATTATTCTTTAACTTGATGTACAAATTATGTTTTTCCTTAAGACTGGTACACAACAGTGCTGTAGACTTGTCTCACATACTGTTTCCAAGTTCTGTTTATCTCATATAAATGAAGCATCTCGTGAAGAATTCTTAAACTGGTTTTTTAAGTCGATTTTCAATTATCAAAATGTTAGAATTGTATTGGAGAAAGGAAAAATTTGCAAACATAGAAGATGATAGGACACCGTCTTAGATTACAGCTAAAGGTGCCAAAGAAAAGCACTAAAATACATAATACATCCTTAGTTATTCTACTGCTGTGAATGTAAGCACCATTCTAGAGTTTCTACCTTCTTCCTGACTTCGGTCCTATCCTTCCGAGAAATGCTATAGAGCACCCTTGGGCGCCCGAAACTCTACCACTATTGTTTTAAATAAACATCGGGTCCTACATATCTATATTTAAACTAATTGAATTTGAATTATGTGTAACTTGTTACTTAATTGCACCAATGACTATATGCCATGTCCTCTAGGGTGTTGGGCACCAGCAGCCTTGACAGCAATGCGCTTTTCTTCCACCTGATAGTAAGATATCTTAATACTAATGTGGTACCCACTGAACTCCATATTCAACCAGGGACATAGACCATATCTTGGTAGAGAATGGGCAACATAGAAATCGATGATCCTAGTCGTGTTTATTTTGCCCAAAGAGAGAATGATAAAAACTTTTATCTTTGAAGGAACTACTAACTATTTTTGTCCTTGTTTTAGAGGGAGGGAGCAATTATTATTAGGTGAATTTTCATTTTCAATTTCTTGGGTAGGATTCTGATATTAAATTCTGGATACCATTGGCTATTTGGATAGAGTAACTAACTGTGTCTAGTCTAGCTACAATCACTTCAAAATATCTTGGATTTATGATAGTTTGCATGCATTCTAGTATGTCAGCTTTTGACATTCTCCATGAACTTTTATGGCACATGCACCGTAGTGGTACATTGATTGACTTGCTGCGGTGTTTGATCTCTTGTTTTCTGGTTACTTGCATTGTGTTTTGTCATGAAAATCCATGTTTCTGATTGTCAAACTTCTCCACCCAAAAAAATCAGAGGGTGCAGACCCGGCTTCTTACTCTGGAAAGATTATAGAGTGTTCTTGGGATTCTGAAGCACAAGTGTGGAACTGTATGCGAGTTAGGGTCGACAAAAATACGCCAAATGATTTCAACACTTACAAAAAGGTTATTCTCACCTCTCTTACTCTCTCTTTTGTTTTTGTCTATCTTGCTAAAATCCGCATTACTTAAATCTACTCATCTTGCCTGTTTTAATGGGGGCAATGCTGCTGTGCAGGTTATGCGGAGTATAAGGGACAACATAACAACTGAAGTATTGTTGAGCGAGATAAATGAGATCATTCGCCTGCCTATGTATGCAGATAGGATTCGAAATGATAGTAAAGCTCACCAGCACTCAAATTCAGCAAGGAGGAGGTAAAGAGAGAGAGAGTGAGAGCGAGACGAACCAAATTCCTTTCAGATAAGAAAGTGTTGTATTTTGGTGTTGAGTTGGGTTTTGTCTCCGGCATTGTCAATAGATGACTCTCAAGAGTTAATTTATCGTGTAATTAGCTACACCTAGCTATTATTTTGTAGGGGAGTGTGTTGGCTGGTGAATTGTACGATCCAGCTGGTACCTTTGGTTAGTCCTCACAATCAAGAGCTTTCTCTTTTATTTGTATGACTCTTCTGTTCTCTGGTAGCTAATCTTAGAAATCAAGCTGTTTAGAATTAGGCCCTCGATTGTATATTAATTATTATTATATATTAGCTGTTATTTGTAAGTTGGTTTAAAGTAGGGCATTTTTTTTTCTTATTATCATTGCACATCAAGTTTTCCCTAGTTTGTCTTCTAAATTTAATGTGAATATATGACTTGAAAATACTGTGAACAACTTACTATGCTCTCTTGATCATTTTTTTTTAATTTTTTATTTTATCAAGTTTTCTTTATCTTTTTTTGGTTCAACATCCATAATTAAATATGGGTTCCTTGGCAAAATGGGAGCTTGCGAAAAATATTCTCTAAACCTATCAAAACTCTTGCAAGGAAATTATGTGGAAGTATCACGGCATTTTAAGGTTCATGTTTATCATCGAACTATCACCATTTTTTTTCTTTTCTCATGTATATATTAAGATGTTTGTTTTGTTTTGCTCTTTAATTCCAAAAATCAGCTATAATTTTTAGTTGTAAAATTGTTTCGCCATATCTTCACTGGATTTCAAAATATACTAATGGTAAATTGCGGTATAACTACTTAATAGATTTTATACACTTAAATATTTTATTTTTATTTTTAGAGTAAAAAATACTCAATGTTATAATTCTTTTACATCCGTTACTATCACTTTAATTAACTCATAAATAGGGACATGTAGAGGGTCCAGATACATTATATTTATTTATTTTATTTTAATTTAATATTCTTAATATCTAAAACTAAATGCTACTTGTTTTAAAAAATAAAAAGAGATGCAAAATTAAATTAGTATAATTGAGTGAACTAGTGCAGTATATGTAAAAATTATTATGAAAATTAATTGTTTTTTATAAGGGTGAGAGAGAGATAACGTTATCATTGCCGCCAAACCCAAACCAACTCATCCCGATGATCATGGAGCCTCAGAGATAACGTTATCTCTGCCGCCAAACCCAAACCAACCCATCCCGATGATCTTTCAAAATAATGGTACTTCGAACTTAGCTAAAAAAAACGGATTATTTCACAAAAATACAAAAACAACAAAAAAAATTACAAAAATACAGTTTCACGGAATTTTAAATATTTTTACGATTTTTTTTAATTTTATTTACAAAAATTACGGTCTTTTTATGTTGTACTCTTGTTAATTTGTTGTTAATTTTTTGTTATTTATTTTTATTTTTTGTTGTTGTTTTATTATTTAGATGTTATTTTTATTTTATTTTTATATAGTTGTTTTTTATTATTTTCATATTATTTTTATAAAAGAACTGTAAAAATATTAAAAAGAAATCGTTAAACGTAAAAAAGTAATTTCCTTTATAAAAAAAAATAGTGCCTTACTAATTATTAAAAAAAAAAAAAAATTGGTAACCATTTATTGGGCCAAACATCATAAGCCCATAAACGAATTGGACCTTAATCCACGCAGACTTTTAACAGACGGGATTGCAGACTCTCCACCATTCGCGCGTGGAATCTACTCTCTTTTCTCTTCTGGTTTGATGAGACTAATGTACCTGTAAATTGATCTTTCGATAAATGAAGAACGAACTCGCATAAACTCAGTGAGCTCGATCCGTTGACTGGTCTGGAAGGGGCCACCATTGTCAAATAGCTTTCTCATCGGCTCGACTTTTGTTCTTGTTTAAGATATCTTCTATTCTTCTCCTTAGCCATTTTGATCTCAGCCCAATTCAATTAGAGCATTTACTGGTGTAATAAACAGACTCATCTAGGGCTTGCGTTGCGACATACTGAATTTCAATAAAGTTGGAGTTAAATCCGTGAGAAACGAAGAAGAAGATCATATGAAATCGGCGGGGTTGAGGGTTTTCTTGATTTGTTTGATTTTTTCTGTTGGTTTGAATCTCTCTTATGGCGAGGAGCCTAAGAAGACGAATAAGTTTAGAGAGCGAGAGGCTAGTGACGATTCCCTTGGTTATCCAAACATGTAAGGGGCTTTATGTAATTGCATTTTTGGGTGTAATTCTGGTCACAAAGTGTTTTGATTCATATGATTTGTTTTCATGGGTTTTCTTTTGTATTTGTGATCAGTGACGAAGATGCTTTGGTGAATTC
Organism: Cannabis sativa; assembly: GCF_029168945.1. Classification (NCBI taxonomy): domain Eukaryota; kingdom Viridiplantae; phylum Streptophyta; class Magnoliopsida; order Rosales; family Cannabaceae; genus Cannabis; species Cannabis sativa. The sequence goes on along the minus strand of NC_083607.1, from coordinate 7,431,775 downwards.
GAAATGTTCCAAGCATTTGGAGCTAAGATGGCAAACTGAAGTTAGTTCTAGTATTTATGCTACACCCTTAATAGCTGATATTAACAGGTATAAAAGAAAAATTTATGTCAATCTCCCATTTGAGTTTATTTGTTGTTATTCAATACAGGAATGATTTGTTGAAATTCGTCTGTTAATTACTTCATGTCTTGTCTTTGATGAGACTAGTGATTACTACCTAGTTGGCTCATTAATTTATATAGATTGAATTGAGTGGATTACTTTGTCTTTGCATTGTCTGATAATTTCTCTGGCTGTGATTTCGTGTTTTTGCTTTTTAGTGATGGGAAGCTTGAAATAGTGGTGCCTTCTTTTGTTCATTATCTGGAAGTTCTGGAAGGCTCAGATGGAGACAAAATGCCAGGTACATATAGTTGTTTTGCTAACGGCTGGAAGTTTATTTTTTCATTCACATTTTACTTGTCATCTCTATATATGCTGAAGTGGTTTGAGTGTTTTCCATTAATGTCACTACACTAGATAAATTGAAGCATTACCTTGAATTGTTGGGAAGTATGAAAGTACTTTATTAGCTGTTAATCTTTTTTTCGTTTTTTTTTTGTTTTGGTGGTTTGTACTGGTTTTGCTAGTATGTTATAGGAAAATACTTAACTACTTGCTAAATGATTTATAAGGTTGGCCTGCATTCCACCAGTCAACTGTGCATGCGAGTCCTCTCCTGTATGATATTGACAAGGATGGTTCAAGAGAAATATCTTTGGCAACCTACAATGGCGAGGTGCTTTTTTTCAGGTAATTCTTTGTTTCAGATGTTGGAACTTTAAATTATGATGTCATCATTCTTTGTGTGGTAGTTAAGTATCATAGCAAGCTCAATCCCTGAAGTTCATTCTGTAATTTCTTAAGGGTGTCAGGCTACATGATGGTAGATAAACTGGTAGTACCACGTAGGAAAGTAAAAAAGAACTGGTATGTGGGTCTTGATCCAGAGCCAGTGGATCGTTCTCATCCAGATGTTCACGATGACCAAATCGTTCTGGAGTCTGAGTTGGAAAAATCAGTGCATCGTAAGTTCTTCCCCCTTATGTATATACTTTCTATTGTTGACTTTGCTTCTTTCTCTTCTCATCATCAATTAGGAGACTTTTCAGTTTTCAAGATAAGTATAAGCCTGTCATGAAAATTTACTCTCCTATGTATTGAGGGAAAGAAAAGTATATCTCGCGATAGCAACTCATTTCACCTGAAATTTCTGGTTACATTTGTAGAAAAAAGTGGAAATAATACAAACCATTCAGATACGATTTCAACAGAGGATGAAAGAAAATTGAACGGAAGCCAAATAGGAATAGACATCAAGCTACCTGCTAGTGGAAATGATTCTTCTGTAAACATAAGTTCAGTTGGAACTGAAACTAATGGAAGCCAAATAGGAATAGACATCAAGCAACCTGCTAGTGTAAATGATTCTTCTGTAAAGATAAGTTCAGTAGGAACTGAAATTAATGGAACAAGCACTGGGAGACGGCTTTTAGACGATAACAATTCCAAAGGATCACAAGAGTCTGAATCCAAAAGCACTAGTAAAGAGGATACTCCTGTTGTAACTGTTGAAAATGAAGGAGGATTGGAAGCAGATGCTGATTCATCGTTCGAGCTGTTACGTGATAGCGATGAGCTGGCTGATGAGTACAATTATGACTATGATGATTATGTTGATGAGACAATGTGGGGAGATGAGGAGTGGAAGGAGGGGCAACATGAGAAACTGGAGGATTATGTGAATGTTGACTCACATATCCTGTGTACTCCTGTAAGATACAAATTTATGTATTGCTTATATATGTTTGCATGTGTTTAGCAAGTAGACTATTGATGGAGGCAAGTCAACAGAATTTCATTTTTCATATTTTATCAGGTCATAGCAGATATTGATAAAGATGGAATACCTGAAATGGTTGTTGCTGTTTCTCACTTCTTCGATCATGAGTAAGTTTCTTTCCATTATTGCATTCTTTCTTTTCATATATTATTTTAACTGAATTGACACGTTGATAATGAAAAGTTTCTCTTTCAGCTACCTGAAAATTACTGTTAAATAATTTTTTAGGTATGTAATCTGTCTAATGTGTTAATATTAATGGTTGATTTTGCTTTATTTGTCATGTTTGTTTGACATAGTCTCATTAATGCTACTCTATGATGGAAATTGAGTTAATCCTAGAGTCTCAGACGATGCATGGGCATTTATTGCAGGAATGGCATTTCACAGAGAAAAAAAAATATGTTCGGTCCTTTTTGCTTGTTGTTTTGACCTTATTTGTGGCCGGAGCCTTGTGGGATTATCTCACTAACTCATTTTTGTCATCTTGTTGATATGATAATAATTTGATGAAATCGTTTTCTTCTTTAGTGGTAATCAAGCCCATAAAACAAAACAAAGTACCATGGTTTTGACAAGATTGACTTAAAGCAATGAATTGACAGGTATTATGGAAACTCAGAGAACATGAAGGAGTTGGGCGACATTGATATTGGAAAATATGTAGCTAGTTCGATTGTTGTTTTCAATCTTGATACCAAAGAAGTAAAGTGGACAGCTGAACTAGATCTGAGTACAGATTCTGCAAACTACCGTGCCTACATATATTCTTCTCCTACCGTTGCTGATTTGGATGGTGATGGGTACTTGGATATCCTTGTTGGGACTTCCTATGGCTTGTTCTATGTCTTGGATCATCATGGTAAGTCGTCCTCTAGAATAAAGTATGTGGACGTATTATTATATTCCTTTTTTTGCATGGTTTTTGTTGTTATGAAATGCTATTTCTAGTGCATTAGCTGGCATAGATTCTACAGCACTATTAAAGGATATTAAGGAATAGTATATATTTTCAATATAAAAATAAAGAATTGTCAATTGGTTCCATGCACTTGCTTTATTCCTGTGCTTTTTTTGTATTTGATATAAACTTAGAGGATTTACCCATCCCTGCCACTAACCATGAACTATGCATGCAAGAAATTTAGTAGATGAATTGAGCTCCCTCTTCCCTTGCTTGTGTTTATGTTAGTAAATAACTTTAAGTTGATGATTCAAGTCTATATTTCTGTTGCTACAAACCACGATATTTTTTGGTTGATTAACGAATCTGTTATATGCTCTCTTTGTGGTCTGGTGCATTTTTCTGTGGAGAATATGGGTGATGGCTTGTTACACTGAGAGCATATACTGCCCTTTTTAGCTTTCCTGAAAATATGTGCCTTATTACTTCACCCTATAGGAAACATATATATTGTTTTGTATGTGGTTGGAGAAACTGAGAATTTGGGAGTTTTAGTTTATTTAACAGGATTAATTTTTCGTAGTTTTATTTTTTCCTGAGGAGCACTAATTTTGTTTCATGACATTTCAGGGAATGTCAGGAGAAAGTTTCCTCTTGAAATGGCTGAAATTCATGGAGGTGTTGTTGCAGCTGATATCAATGACGATGGAAAGATTGAACTAGTGACTACTGATACACATGGGAATGTTGCTGCGTGGACTGTACACGGGGAAGAGATTTGGGAAACACATGTTAAGAGTTTGGTTCCGCAGGTAAAATTTGAATCTCGATACCTTATTTTTTAACATACAGAATTGCAAATTCTTTGTTGCAACTTGCAATTTTATCATCGTTTTCGTACAAAATGATTGTCTCGTAAATCTAAATTCTTATTCTCTCCTAATACAGTTGCAACATAAGTGCTCCTTTATTCATATCAACTTAATAATCTGAATTGGAATTTAAATGTGGGTCTTTTTTCTGTATCTGGTGATGATTATTAAATGGTGTATTTTTATTTATTTATTTTTTATCTTTTTCTTTTTTAACAATATGTCAAATGTCTATTTGATTTACTTGAAGACCTTGCAACTTCGCCGTTACAAGTCTTGAATCACATGTAGCTGCTTTAAGTTTCTGAAGAGCATATTGATTAAAACTAAAATTGTGTATTAAGAAACCCCAGAGGTTCTTCAATCTCACATGGTATTTCCTTTATGGTTTCTAGATGTGGAGCATGTGGGAACATCAATATTGAAACTTTTATCTCTAAATTTAGTAAGCTCTTTTTGGTATATTCTACAATGTGTGAATCTTAACAAAAGTTATATTACTCAGGCTCCTACTATTGGTGATGTTGATGGAGATGGCCATACTGATGTCGTGGTTCCTACAATATCCGGGAATATATATGTTCTTAGCGGAAGGGATGGATCCATTGTTCGCCCTTACCCATACAGAACTCATGGAAGAGTGATGAGCCAAGTTCTTCTTGTTGATTTGAGCAAACGTGGAGAGAAAGCCAAGGGACTTTCTATGGTTACTACATCATTTGATGGTTATTTGTATCTAATCGACGGAGCAACATCATGTGCAGATGTGGTTGATATTGGTGAAACATCGTAAGATATTATTACAGCCATTGTTTCTAGATTAGTATTAAATTCTTTCAAATTTTTAAAGTTAAGTCTTATTCAAATATTTTTACAAACAGATATAGCATGGTCTTGGCGGACAATGTTGATGGTGGAGATGATCTAGATTTAATTGTGACAACCATGAACGGCAATGTCTTTTGCTTCTCAACTCCAGTTCCTCATCACCCACTTAAGGTAAATAGGTTTGAAGTTGATTCGTAGTCCGTAGATACCTGCTTCTGTATACTTCTTGTTTATGTCCTAACTCTGACATTTCATATCTTTATCAGGAATGGAGGTCATCTAATCAAGGTAGAAATAATGTTGCCTATAGGAACAACCGTGAAGGTATCTTTATTTCACCGTCGTCTAGAGCTTTCCGCGATGAGGAAGGCAGGAACTTCTGGGTGGAGGTTGAGATAGTGGACAAATATAGATATCCATCTGGGACACAAGGACCGTACAATGTCACAGTAAGTTGCTTCTTCCTTTTGCCAAATTATATGAACCTTATATTGCAAAGTAACTAAACTACCATTTATTTTTTCTGTCATTGAATCAATTTTCATGTTAGACTACCTTGTTAGTACCTGGTAATTACCAAGGAGAGAGAAGTATAAGGCAAAGTCAGATTATTAATAGTCCTGGAAAACATCGTATAAAACTTCCGACAGTAGCAGTAAGAACAACAGGAACTGTTTTGGTGGAGATGGTTGACAGGAATGGACTCTACTTCACAGACGAGTTCTCCCTCACATTCCATATGTACTACTATAGACTGTTGAAGTGGCTCCTTGTCCTTCCGATGCTTGGGATGTTCGCTGTGCTTGTCATCCTTCGACCACAAGAGGCAATGCCTTTGCCATCGTTTTCGCGAAACACTGACTTGTAATTGTAACATTCAAACCCTGATAGAAAGCTTCATCTCAACCAATGCCGAGACTCGGTGATAAAGTATTTAGCGCTCATGAGAGCATCGATGGCTCGGCCACACTTCAGTAGATAATTTCCTAGGCTTAAATTGTGAATGGCCCGAGCCGAAGCTGCAATTTGGATGATAGGTAATCGGGAGTTGTAACATAGATAATTTTGAGTTATGAAGGATTTTTTGGATTTTGAGTCCCCATATGTTTTGTCAGTTCTCATTTAGGGATTTTCAATATAAATCATAATCATTTGGAGGGAACGGATATTTATACTGTGAAATGTTGTGTTAGTCTATCTTAATGCGCATGCAAAGCACACGTGCACTTTGTTTAAACTAATATATTTATAGGGGTATGATTTTGTCCCGTTATTCTACTTTCACGGATGTACGGCAGCCGTCAGATGAGGAAGTTATTTGATTTGACGGCTGAGATTGATTTAGGGGTAATTAGGGTTAAAAAATAGAAACGTACACTGACACTCATTTAATGTACCGTGAGATACATCTAATGTACCACAGAATACATTCCGTAAAAATATATCACGGAACAAAATTATATTCGGAACAAAATCATATTTCTATATTTATATTGTGAAATATGAGAATTTATCACCATAATGTAACATAATTTGTATAATTTAATATCGGGTAATGCATCCTATCAACACTTCCAATTAAGCAGTTTTAGATTTTTAGTTCAAAAAACAAAATGGGTAGTTTATCCTTTTTATTTTCTTGGGACTTGTTAAGTATGACTTCGATACAACATTGAGCCCATCATAACAATTATGTGATTTGATATGTCATTTCGAAGCACAAATTATGTGATTGAATCACATTTTTCGAAAAAAGAAAGCAACTTGTCATGTTTACATCTCTTGAATACAACGGTATTTTAGCCCATTGACCAATGCAGCAATAAATAGAAAAGCCACAACTATAGCCATAATAATACCCTCAGAATCAGATGATGAAAAACATTATTAACAGATTGTAAGAAAATTTATACAATAATAACGATGAGTGTTGATAAGAACGTTTTCCACTTGTACCATTTTCCAATTATAGCAGTTTTTCAATTCAAGGAGTATGCATGAGCCATGAAGAGTGCATTTCCAGCAGAGCCTGCAACCAATTAAGCTTTACCAAACCTCTTTTAATAGTTTCAAATTCAATACATCTTCTGTTCCCACTAACTTTTAATAACTACATTTTAAATATTATATCAACCATTTCAAGGCAAGGTATAAATAATGCTAAAATTTTAAGCACTGGCAAAAGTATGGTAAAGAGAGTTACTTATTCTGAGGAAACAAATCATTCAGTATAAACATCAAAAACAATATGAGGATATGTATATAGAATCTACAACAGTTACAGTAATGGTTGGTTCCTAATCCCAATCAAGTTATTGTAATAGAGAGAATGTTGTTTCAATTCAAGAAAACATGTTTCTGAACTTGGGATCATAAGAAAGATCAGACAAGACAGACTTGAACTATATTAAAGAAAAAAACTTATTATAAGGATAAACAAAAATAGAGGGAAGAGAAGAAGATGATGATGAAGAAACTAGAAAACCTGTAAGACTGGCCTCTTTCCAAGCCTCTTGATCTCTTTGTCCATTTTCCCAGTAAGCATTAAACCAAACATCTTGTAATCACAGAGAAGAGACCAAATTGGATGCCCAAAAGTGGCTGGAATATTTCCTTCAATGAAGAAATGGCTGTACCAGGCACATCCATAGCCAGATAATGGCACAAAGAGCAAAAACCACCAACTAAAAAACAAAGAACATAACAAGAAGAAGATACTAGAAGCTGTACCAATGAAATGCCAACGCCTTGTTAAAGGTTTCGAGTGTTGATTCACATAAAAAGCCCAAAACTCATCCATGTTCCTGAAATTCATATCTGATAAAAAAGAAAGAAAGGGAGAAACTTTTATATACTGAAAACTTTAATTCTTTCGCTACCTTGTTCAGAACCCAAATCCAACAAATCTTCAACAAATACCAATCAAGTTCGCCACTTTATTCAAAACCCAATTCAGAAACGTAACATTATTGGGTTATGAAGTTGACCCAAATCAGAAATCTTATCCCTTATCTTGATGGAAGAGCTTCTGTTCTGTCGATAGATAACCCCAAAATTGAATCTGGGTATTTGTCAATGATTAATGAAATGATGATTAGGAGGTAAATCAAATTCTGAGTTTCACCGAAATCATCGTTAGGAGAAGATTTCCAAAAACATAATCTTTTGGAGTTGACCAAAAGCCAAAGAGAATGAAGCAAGAGAATCTTCTCTTCTTTCTTCTTCTTCTTCAAAAACAAAGGTGTGAATAATTTTGGAATTTAGTGATATGTTGTTTAGTTTAGATTGCTGACATATTTTGTTTGTGGAAATTTTGGACTAAGAAAAAGGTGAAGTGTAATTCTCTTTAGAATTGCGTGCTTGGAAATGAATAGCCAAATTAGGTTTAGGGTCTAAGACCAGTCCACAATTTTATTTCAACTCATCATTGTCTTCACCAATTACCCAAATTAGAACCAACCAAGAAATTTTGCTTCTTGTGGAGATTTCATTATTGACACATTATAGTAAGTTTCTCTTAACTCTTATTATTATTGTTGTTTTGTGACAACATTCATGTAGTGAATATTAGTCATTTCTATTATTTTTTTCACTTTAATAAAAATGAAAATTCTTTTACATTTTTTTGTAATTATTGAAAGTGATACAAACAATATATAATATTTTACACCTAAAACTTAAGGTATGTTTTTCAAGATCTAAGGTGGCGTTTGGTTGGAGGTAATAAAATGGAATGGAATGGAAAGGAAACAATTTTCATTCCATTCCTTTGTTTGGTTGCATTTTAAAGTATTGGAATGGCATTCCAATGGAATGCTCTTTCCACCATTTTGGTGGAATGGCTATTCCATTTTAAAAAGGAAGGAATGACCATTCCAATGTAACAAGAAAAAAAATTTAATTATTTTTTTATCAATTTTTTTTATGCATTTCAAATTTTATTCCATTCCATTCCTATTCTTATTCCCATTCCCATTCCTATTCCTATATTTTCATTCCTCCCAACCAAACGTCTCCTAAGTTCTTATACTAAGAGATCTATTGATAGTGCTTGAGCACTTGTATATACCATAAGAGCATTGCTATTTGGCCAGTAAGTTAGAGGTGATAACCAATTACAATAAATGATACTTAGAAATATTTTTAGCATTTCTTTTGAATATTTTGTCCCGAAACAAAAGCTGCTTGAGTAGGACAGATCAATCGAAGAAGAATCGGTCTAATTCTATTAGCAATGATTTTGAAATTACCTTGTACTTGTAGACCACATTGCCAAAAGAAATAGGTCTGAACTGTCATGCTTTTTTCGAGTTAGGCACCTTAAGAATGAGGGTCACATTTGTAGCATTGAGACCCCTATGCATAGTCCTCGATTGAAAAAAAAAAATTCACCATTGCCTCACAGAAATCCGTACCCACTGAGTTCCAGTAATGTTTGAAGAAGAGAACCGACATACCATCCGGGCCTGGGGCCTTCAAAATTCTCATAGAGAAGAGTGTTTGTCTAATTTCTTCATGCCCCAGTATAATTTCTAACGCAGCCTGCTCTAGAAGAGAGAGCTGATCCGAAATTAAATGGTCTAGATTCTCTAAAGGACCTTGGAGTGGGTTGGTAAAATGTCCCTTAGAAAATTCGAGAATTCTCTAGCAGTGTCTCTATTATTAGAGATCCACACTCCATCCTTATTCAAGATGCTCTCCACTTCATTTTGTCTATTACGAATGGTGGCCGAAATGAAGAAAAACCTGGAGCACTTATCACCATCCTTAATCTAATAGACAAGATTTTTGTTGCCAATATAAGACTTTCCGTCGTAAAGCCTCATTTAGATTTTGTCTCACCTCCAACTCATGGGCCCACTTTCTAGACCCTGCACACATCTTTTGGATATTCTGGAGTTGGGCTTCCATCATGGAGATATTAGAATCCAACTTACCAAATTGCTCTCGGTTCCACCTACTTAGGGCCAAGAGGGTAGCACCCACTTTCTTAAAAACTCTAGCCGGGGCCCAGGTATGGGAACTGACGCCCAAGCATGACTCACAATTAGGGTACTTCGCAGGTCCCTAGTCCACCAAGCCTCAAAGCAAAAGGCCTTCATGCTCTAGATTCGGGATTAACAGTACTAACACAAAGGGGTCAGTGATCTGAATCACAAGTGTGGAGCGACCGAACCACTACTTTAGGAAAAATTCTTAACTAACTCTCGTCAACCAAAGCCTTGTCGAGTGCCAACTTAACATGAGCCGAACCATCTCTGTGGTTGTCCTAAGTCAGATTGTCACCTTTTATGGGCATATCTGTCAAAGCATGGCCATTAATGAATTCAGCAATGAAGGGAAGGAACTGGTCCTTCCCTTTGGATCCCACCCGCTCAGAGTTACTCAAGACAAAATTCATATCTCCCAAGATCAACCAGGGCCCGCCAAATTTGAAACCAAGGTTCCATCATGTTCAACCAAAATTTCTTTTTCTCGTGAAAGTACAGAGGCCCATAAACACAAGACAACAACCAGAGATGATCCTCAAGTCAAGATACACAATACTCGAAATTTGATTTTTCGATACACATAAGCATTTGAAACTAAAATCCACCTTCCAAGCAAGAATTAAACCCCCTCGCATTACCCACAGTAGGAACAATAATATTATTATAAAAATGCAAATTCTTTAGAGTACGTACCAAATTAGTAGCTTTCACTTTTAATTCAATGATTAAAATAAAGTCAGGTGCTCACGACCGAATCGGGGCTTTCAATTCTAGACCTCTACAGTTCCAAGCAACGCCAATCATGGCTCCTGTGGAGGGGATGGACCATCTACCTCCACAGGGGTAACGACTGTTGGAATTATTTTTACCAGGATCTTAGATCTACTCACAAGTATGTTTATTAACATCCTAAATAAGAACTTTCTAAAACGATAAATTAAACACATATAAAGTTTAAGAAACCTTACATTGGTTGCAGCGGAATAATATGACTCCTTCAGTTCAGATATCTAGCCCTTGATTCCTTTCTGTAGCAGAGCATTATCAATATCTGAACCTGGATCTCTTTCTCTGAATCTTTGATGCTGAAACTCCTTTTGCTGAATGTCTTTCTTCACGATCTTCCTCACTATGATTGAGGTATCCCTTGATGTGTGTGGGCACTACTCATACACTAAGGATTTCGAAATTATCAAGGAAGAAGAGAGAGAGTGGTCAGCTAAAGATAGGGAGAGAGAAGGCTCAGTTTTTCTGAATAGAAAAAGTCAGAAGAAAAGTCTCTTTTTTCTGAAGCCTTCACTATCTATTTATAGCATTCCACTAGGGTTAGATTTGAATTATATGTCATTAAAATAATGAAAAAATCAATTTAAAACACAACAATAGGTGGCCGGCCATACACTAATGGATTGGGCCTTGGGCTTTGCAATTTTGCAATTTTACCACCTTTTGTATCTGATTTTCTCAAAAATGCCAATTTCCTAATTCAATCATTTAAATGCCAATTCTAACTATTTAATAACTATAAATAATTATTAAATAATATTGTCATTTATCATATTTATTAATTGAACCATACAAAGTATCATAATTAACAAATATGCCCCTATAAACTCTTTCTTTACAATTTCGCCCTTACTTAGTGAAAAAATTCACAAAAAGACATAGTCTAATTTGAGAATTATAATTGATTAATCAAAACCAATTACATGAGTCTTACAAGAAATATTATCTCAACTAGTGGGGGGACCATGGGTCTATATAACCGAGCTTCCAATAAGTAGATCAAGAATTTAGCACTAAAATTCATTAACTTATTAATTCTTCGTTGAATCCACGCATAGAACTTAGAATTGCACTCTCAGTATATAGAATGCTCTATATGTTCCACCATATAGACACATCATTAGTTATCCATTGTTATAATCCTAATGTGATCAATGATCCTCTATATGAATGATCTACACAGTAAAGGGATTAAATTACCGTAACACCCTACTATGTATTTTATCCTTAAAACACTTGACCCCGTATAAATGATATTTCAGCTTATGTGAAATGAGTACTCCACCATTTATGTTCGTTTGGTCAAGCTCGAAGGAGATCATCCTTTGCTTACTATTCGCCAGATAGAAGCTATAGATTCCATGTTTATGCTAGCGCTCCCACTCAATTGCACTACCGTGTTCCCAAAATGTACGTATCACCCTGACCAAAAAGTAGGCTTAACTAACAAATCAAAGAACACGAATAGCCTTTCAAGATTGAGCCTAATCATAACAGGATTAAGAACATTTGATCTAGGATCAACTAGGCGATATTGACTTGAATAGATATTACGGTAAGTTTAATAAATCTAAGTCAAAGTTCAATATCGGTCCCTTCCGATGCATACTCCATGCATCCAACCTGAGCTCTACTTTAACCAATGTTCTGGAAAGAACATAGTATTTCTCCAAATACAAGTAAACTCTGTTGTAGATTATCATATCAGTAAAACCCTATGTCTGATAAATCTAGGAAAACTTTATTCACATAGTCATGTTTACTTTCCAATGTGTTGACGGCACAATAAACAGGATCAAGTATGTGAAAAGGGTTTCAGATGAATTTATACATTATGTACATATAATCATGAAATAAATCATGTGAACCATGCAACATTAAATGTTATTTCTGATCTATATTAGTAAGTAAATCTGATTATATTGAAATGAGTTTTATTTAGGGCATAAAACCCAACAACGACAGCATGTGGCACACCGACAACAAATTCCTCATCCTCAATTAGTACAAAATCGTTGGCTGGTATCGCAATGTCCATCAAACGAGCCTTGACCTTCCACGTTGTAAGTCTAATTGACTGTTCTGATGAAATCGGTTTGCCAACCTGGTGGATAATGCCAGTAGTGACCTTAGCACACACATTTTTCTTCATTTCAACGCATCGGTTCATCTAAAGTTCCATCAGAAATACAATTAACCTTAGCATCTTCAACCAAAGACACTGGGCTCGGTCCACAAGAAAAATCTTTGACTACACTTTTTACTCTTTTAATGGACAAGCACAACTTTATCCCAAGAGAACAAGTTTCAAAATCCAAACTTCGTTTCTTGACAGGAGTTGTTCGTTCATTAATTTTCAATGAAGCTTGGGCACCAATGTCAACACAAAATTTTTTCCTCTTATTTTGGCTAGAAGACCCAAGGTTTTCAAATTCCTGGATATAACTTTTCTGTGCTTGAAATTTTTTTGATAATGATCTCTTCCCATCAAGGTGCTCTGAAACTTCTTGGCACCCAAGCAAGAGCTACTCGGATTCACAATTAAAAAATCCAACATCAAATTTCTTCTATTAATTATTTGACATTTATAATAAAAGGCTTTAATTTAATTAGAAATAATTATTCGTTTTATGATTTACATAAATTTTGTATTTACAATTTTGAGGGTGAGGTTTTAATTATTGTGGATGAATAAATATTTTTGTTTATTCACTATTGAGTTGAGTACTTGAGTGTTGTCCCTATCCTATTTAATTGTAGTGGGTAGTATGAGATGCCGAAGTCTTGGCGTCTACCCCATTGATGATGTCGTTTTGTATATTATCCATATCCACATGAGAAGAGTTTAGAAGATAATAATGTCGTTTTCTATATCCACAACAAAATAGTTTGGATGATAATGATGTCGTTTTATGGAGGTGTGTTGTCCCAAGCCGACAGTAGTAATAAATAATTCAATTGGGTTTAGTTGTGAAAAAACTTGTGATACACAAGGTAATGGTATCCATGTACGGATTGCTTTGAATGATTCAATAAGGTTGTACACAAATTTTTCTTTACCATCACAAAGAAAAATAATACAAAATATTCTTTACCAACAAAAATTCAACCAATTTTTTTAGCAATATTTGCAATCAAAGTACTAAGTCATGGCTAATCGGCTCAAAAGGTTGCTATCGAAGGTCATCTAAGAGTTTCAGAGTGCGTTTATTCCTGGTAGGCTCATTACTGATAATGTTCTTGTTTCATTTGAGATTTTATATTATCATAAACCAGGGCTGACCCAAGCATTTTGGGGACCTCGTGCAAAATTTTAAAATTGGGCTTTTTTTAAAATTAAAAAAAAAATTGTGTACATTAAAACTACAATTTTATTACTAGTTTTTTTTTTTTTTTTAGATTTATTCATAAATTTTCAATTATAAATTTTTTATTTATGTGTATATAATAAGAAAAAAAAAGGAAAAAAATAGGCTTTTTCTTTAAAAAAAATTGGGCCTTAAAAAAATGGGGGCCTTGTGCAATGACCCAAGCTGCCCAATGCTTGGGTCGGCCCTGTCTTAGACGTAAACAGCAGGGGAAGAATGGTTGTATGGCTCTAAAACTTGATATGAGTAAGGCCTACGATAGGATGGAATGGTCTTTCTTACAAGCCATTTTATTACGGATGGGCTTTGCGGAAGCTTGGGTTGACATGATCATGGTGTTGGAATTTATTTTACCAGGATCTTAGATCTACTCACAAGTATGTTGTTTAAACACCCTAAATATGAACTTTCTAAAACGATAAATTAAACACATATAAAGTTAAGAAAACCTTACATTGATGCAGCGGAATTAATGTCTCCTTCCGCTCAAATCTCTAACCCTTGTATCCTTTCTGTAGCAGAGTATAATCAAGATCTGAGCCCGAATGTCCTTCTTCTTCAAGTTTGATCCTTCACAGTCTTCCAATCTATGATTGAGTTACTGCTTGCTGTGTGTGGGCACTCACTCTTTCACTAGGGTTCGAAATTTATGAAGAAGAAAAGAGAAGAGGGATTTCGGCCAGGTATAGAAACTAGGGAAGTCTCAGTTTTTTTCTGAAGAGAGAAATTTCTGTGAGAAAGGCTTATTGAAAACTTGTGATTTCACTGAGCCATCACTTTCTATTTATAGGCAACTACTAGGTTTAGGTTAGGAATTATTTGGCATTAAAATAATGAAAAAAACAATTTGAAACTCCACAAATAGTGGCCGACCATGGTGTGTTAGTGGGCCCCACTTGATTTTGCAGTTTTATCAAATTTTATTTTTATTTTCTCAAAAACGCCAATTTTCCAATTCATTCAAAAAAATGCCAAAACTAATTATTTAATAACTAAAATAGATTATTAAATAATATTGTCATTTAATTTAATTATTAACTAGACATATAAAGTCCATTAATAAATAAATAAACCTAGAATCTCTTTTCTTTACAATTTCACCCCTGCTTAGTGAAAATTCATAAAATTAGACATAGTCTAACTTTAGAATTATAATTGATCAATCACGAATCAATTAGTGAGTCTTACAAGCAGAATGTTCTCAACTAGAATGGGGACCATGGATCTATATGCTGAGCTTCCAATAAGTGAACCAAATTTACCAAGTAAATTCCTACTTATTAATTCTTCGTTGAATCCACTCTTAGAACTTAGAATTGCACTCTCAGACTTATATAGAGCATATTATATGTTCCACGATATCAATATGCTATCTCATTTAACCATTGTTATAATCTTATTGTGATTTAAAGATCCTCTATATAGATGATCTACATCGAGATGGGATTTCTTTACCGTTCTCACCCCTCAATGTATTTTGCCCCTTAAAACTCTTAGCTACCTGTAAATGGTGTTTAGTGATCTAATAATTAGTCAGTTAAACAAGAGCTCATCCATTTACTTCTATTTGCCAAGCTCGAAGGGAATCATCACTTGAGTTCTATACACCAGTAGAAGCTATAGATTCCATATTTATGTTCAGCACTCCCACTCAATCATACTATCATGTTTCCAAAATATGTGTATCACCCTGACCTAAAAGTAGGCTTAACTAATAAATCAAAGAACATGAATAGCACTCCTGAGTTGAGCCTAAGCATATCAGGATTTAGATTCTTTTAATCTTAAGATCAACTACTAATATTGACTTGGAAAGATATATATATATATATAACGGTAAGTTTGTAATATCTTAACTTAGTTGCAATATCGGTCCAGTCCAACGTATACTCCATACATTCGAAACTAGTATACTTTACTAATGTCCTGGAAAGAACATAACACTTACTCCAAGTGTAAGTACACATCATCGCTGATTATCACATTAGTGTAAATCCAATAACACTGATGAAACAGGGACCAAGTCTTTTGATTCATATGATCACAATCACATTCCACTGTATTGACGATACTGTAATTGTGAATAAACATATGATCTGGATTTAACGGATTCTGTGTATAATAGTAATAAACATATTAAACCATTAGCATGTAAAATTAATGCAAACATCAATCACTTCAAATTTCTTATATTGATAACTAATCAGATTGTAAAGAGTTTTATTTAGGGTATAAAACCCAACAAACTCCCACTTGCACTAATATAAAACAAATTGTGCAAATAGGTCAATCTGATGTCTTGATCTTCAGATCAAATGTAGTATATTTGAATCCACCCAAACTTCTGGAAACTAGTTCATATATTCACTTATGAAACATCCTTTACTATATGCTTTACTCATCAAAGGATACTGAAATCTTTACTGTTTTAAAAGTACATCTAAATTAACAGAAGACATATCTCTCATATTTTAAAATATGTAATTGAGATAATACAGTGTAGACTTTTCTTCAGTGATATAACTTTCTTGGATTTTCGAATACACAAAGTTATAATTCTTCTCTGGTAGAGCTTGAATTATTATAGAATAATTCATCCACCCCCAAAGTAAGCACCATCTCATGAAATCTCGAAATGAGTTGGTGAGATACCAGGACAACTGATACACAGTTCCTTAACTTATAGATCACTTTCATAAATCTTTCTTGAATATCTTCTAATGTTCCCTATTTGATTACATCTCAGATAGCTCCCAATCAATAGCAGATGTCTGGTTAAATAATACTTTTAACCTTTGATTGTTTGGAGAGTTACCTAGTTGTGACTTTTGTATTAGTCTGAAGCTTTACGTTAAGACTAAGTCATCAACATAGCAGACTAGTATTTGAAGTGAAAAATACATGCCAGAGATAAAGTAATAAAAATTAAGATACCATAAAATTTTATGAGGATTAAGAATTCTAGGTTCAAGTCATTCGAATGGACTGAACTAGAGTTCTTTATCTTATTCTCATAATTATGATAAGCTATTCCTATCCATGTGAATGGTTAGATTCGCTTTTCAGTAGTGTTCTTAAGTATCTATCACAAATATCAACCTGATGAAGATGGGTATAGAACTTTAAAATTCTCCCACTCAATTGAGGTAGTGTGAAACTTTTCCAAAAAACTTTCATAGGTATCAAACTTTTACTTACAACAGTAAAATCGAAATGGAACATATAATCAAGATCAAGAATTTATATTGATAATAGCTAACTCATTATATTACTTCCATGTTTAAAGAAAATATGTGTCACATAGGGAATTTTGGAATAGATTCCACCCCTAAGAATACACATATAGGGTACTTGTGGATAACCTCCACCCCTAAGTATATAGAGATTATGATCTACCCCTAAAGGTTGTAAAAATCATTATTCTCTAAGTGTGATAGAGTTTATGTGGAGTTGAATACTATCCAGAGTTCATTAGATATAAAAGATCGTTGAATTGCATAGTTTTCTTAACTTTTCTCCACCCCTATCAGATCAAAAGATCCTTTTATTAAACAAATTCTTTATAATTGTATTAGAATTAACAATTATTAATAAACATAGAAATAGTTTCTAGTGTTTATTTAATATAACTCTAGGAAGAGTTGTAAATATTATAGAATTTGTATCAATAATAAAACACTTACACATACAAACATATAAATATAATGTGGTAATAATTGATGAAGATAAAATAAATGAAGCTCATTCTCATAAATTGCAATGGTGAATTTCGAAAATAAAGAAACTTTATTAATAATAAATTAAAAAAAAATGTATTGCAACAATATGAGAAAAACAGGGATAAATATCCCTAACTAAAATTTGAAATCCAAATTGTCTTTAAACTAAAACAATTAATTCAAAAAATAAATTGAAGAGCTTCATCTACATCTGGACGATTTCACCCTTGGTCCAGCTTTCTGATCCAACTCAATTGAGTTCAAGTAGCTTGGCCTATAAGAAGAAGAAAACAAATAAACAAAGTTAGTCCAGAATCATAAATCGAATTGGATAACAATTCACTAAAACTCTTAAAGTTTATAAATAGAAATACCTTGTTTCTTTGCAAGAAGTTTAGGACATTGGGGTTTCCAATGACCTTTTTCATTGCAGTAGAAACACTTTCCTTTAAGTGTAGCATCACCAGAAGGAGCAGCCTTTTTATTCTTCATGGCTTTTGTTCGCTTCTTGGTGTTCTTCTACTTCTTCTTCGACTTGGGCTTCGAAGCAGAGGCAACATTTGCTTCAGGTTTCATCGTCCCATCACCATTCCCAAGATTGTGAGGTTTACTCCCTTTCTTCTTGGGTCCTCCAATCAAATTTTCATAAGTTTGAAGGTCATTGACTAATTGATGAAAGTCAATTTCCTTCTTATTCATGACATAATTTGATGTGTCTGGTAGAAATGCTGGAGTCAGGCTATTCAAGATAAGACTTACTTGAGTAGCACTGTCCATTTCAGCACCATGATCCTGGGCTTCTTGGAAATAACTTGACATTAGGAGAACATGGTCACGCACGTTTTGATGAGGTTCCATCCGTGCATTAATGTACTTCTTAGTTGCATCAAAGCGTGACTGAAGTGATGCCTTACCGAATAGCTCATTTAACTTCGTCATAACTTCAGCAGCCTTCTCGGTTTTAGAAATCCGAGTTTTGAGGGTGTCAACGATGCTAGAAAGCATAAAGTATAGAGCTTTGTCATTTGCTTTCTGCCAACGCTCATACTTTTCTTTCACAGCTTTGGAAGCATTGTCACCAAGCACTTCAGGTGACGGCTCAGTTAAAACAAACAAGACACTTTCTCCTATGAGAACAATATTAATGTTCACATTCCACTTATTAAAGTTAGATCCATTCAGCTTGTTTTCAGTCAACAGTGATAACATGAGATTCATTTTGATAATACAGGATACTACAAAATAATAGAAATCAACAAATAGAAATTAATAATGGTTTAACACAAAATCAATTCAGAAATATAAGCACATAGCAAGTTGGAAGGATATGAGAAAATACTTAAAAAAATCAATCCTAAATAATTTTCAAGGTTTTTCAACAAACTGATATCAGTGTCCCGTTTAGGCGAGAGTCAAAGCTACCATCCATTGAATAGAGTTGTCAGCTCATCTAAAATGTTAAACATTCTAGCAACCTTTTATTCGATCAAGATTGGAATCCAGCGTTGTCCCGTTTAGGCGAGAGTCAAGGCTATTCTATCTTATGAGCTTCTACCATTGTTTCGCAATTTGCAAGTCAAATATAGTCGCCACCATTAGGGTGATCCATACCATATAAAACACTTACAAACTACTTATCTTTCGAGATTAAATGGTGCGAAATTGCTAATGAACGTTCCTCCATTAGGGAGGATTACTCACTAAAACAAACGCGATGTAAAACTCACAATGGAGATCGAATATATTAATAATAATAAAGCTCATTCTTTAAAATTTATTTTCTTTATTATTCTAATAAATATACTCTCATTAAATTCGAAATTTAGAATTAAAATTCAAAAATAAGAATTTAATATAATATTTATAAAATTATACTTAGATGGTGATTGAAATAAAATTAATTATTTCCATCTTAGTAATAATCTTAAATATAAATATTAAGGAAATTAATTTAAGTTGAATTAAATTAGATTAATTTGCAACTTAAAAATTTCCTTGAGAATATATTTATTGTATTCGAAAAATTAAGTATAATTATATAATTTTCGAAAAATAATAAAAATATAAAAGAAATACATTAAGCAAAAATATCACATATCTAGATTTTCTTTTGAATAGTTAATTCAATTTCTAATAATATATATATTTTAAATTCATTTATTTTAAATTAATCAAAGATGAAAAAATTATTGATTTAAGTTGGCCCAAGAATTAATTAAAATAAATAATTAATTTACAACTCAATCTATTTTTCAAAATAAAAAATTCGAAAATATTGCATGATTAAAATGCAAATTTCGAAATTGATTAATAAAATAAAGAAAAATATATATTTTTTGAAAATTATTTAAATTTAAGTTGAAAAATTTAATTTCAACTTAAAAATAATTTTCTATTTAATTAAGTGTCATGAAAAATAAATATTTAAGTATCATGATGAAAATCAACTTCGATATTTAAATTTTCAAGTTAATTAAATGTATTAAATTCAAGAAATAAATAATTAAGTGTAGAGAAGGCTTAATTATTAATTTCTAGTTTAATACTAGGAAAAATATACTTAAATAAAATTGTACCAAAATTAATTATTTAAATAATTAATCTCACAATTTATAATATTTTTCCTATTTAAATATTAGAAATAATAAGTAGTCTAGAAATAACTATCTAGAAAATATCTTATTTGACTAAGTATCTTTTCAACAAAAATTTGAAAACTATCTAATTTAAGTTATATAGAAAAAAATCTAAAAACTTAAATAATTTCAAATTTAGATTTAATTAAATATCAAAAATTAAGTTATAACCACTTAATTTGAAGATATCTTTTTAAGTTAATATTCGAAAAGATATTAACCTAAAAAAAAATATCTAAAATATTCCATTTTAAGTTAATATTCGAAAAGATATTAACTTAAAAAATATCTTAAGAATCTTTAATAACTAATGCCTAGGATTCCTCAACTTAGTTTAAAATTTAAATAAAATATTCAAATTTAAGTTAGATAAGAAAAATCAGTTGATACAACTGATTTATAACTTAAATAGGAATATTTAATTAAATAAGCTCCAGAAAGAATCTAGTTAGTTAAAATTCTATATTTAATTAAATACAAGAAAAATACAAATAGTTTATCTAGAAATAATATCTAAAACTAAAAGTGTTTTTCTTAAAAAATTAACTTTAAAATATTAAAATGAAAATAAATTTTCATATATTTTAAAAGTTAATTATGTTGCTAATTCAATTTTATTAGGTCAAACTAATGTAATTAACCTAGTACAGTTACTTAAATCACGCAAATGGGCCTTCACAATTGGGGTAGTTCATGTGAGGGGGTGCTGGGTTCAGTATGTCGTACCCACTTCTATGGCTCCCAACTCTCACAGAAGGCCCAAAAGAGAGGAATTTAACCTTAAAATAAATAACTGTTATTAATTGAATAGGTCCAATAACTAAATGGACCTTAAATAAAATCTATCATAATGTGACATTTTATTTAGGAACAACCTATATGCATCTATATAATAAAATAAACACATAGGCTCATTATATTGATAATAGCTAACTCATTATATTACTTCCATGTTTAAAGAAAATATGTGTCACATAGGGAATTGTGGAATAGACTCCACCCCTAAGAATATACATATATGGTACTTGTGGATAACCTCCACCCCTAAGTATATAGAGATTATGATCCACCCCTAAAGGTTGTAAAGATCATTATTCTCTAAGTGTGATAGAGTTTATGTGGAGTTGAATACTATCCAGAGTTCATTAGATATAAAAGATCGTTGAACTACATAGTTTTCTTAACTTTTCTCCACCCCTATCAGATCAAAAGATCCTTTTATTAAACAAATTCTTAATAATTGTATTAGAATTAACAATTATTAATAAACATAGAAATAATTTCTAGTGTTTATTTAATATAACTCTACGAAGAGTTGTGAATATTATAGAATTTGCATCAATAATAAAAACACTTACACATACAAACATATAAATATAATGTGGTAATAATTGATGAAGATAAATAAATGAAGCTCATTCTCATAAATTGCAATTATTGAATTTCGAAAATAAAGAAACTTTATTAATAATAAAAAAAATATTGCAACAATATGAGAGAAATAGGGATAAATATCCCTAACTAAAATTTGAAATCCAAATTGTCTTTAAACTAAAACAATTAATTCAAAAATAAATTGAAGAGCTTCATCTTCATCTGGACGATTTCACCCTTGGTCCAGCTTTCCAATCCAACTCATCTGAGTTCAAGTAGCTTGGCCTATAGGAAGAAGAAAACAAATAAACAAAGTTAGTCCAGAATCATTAATCCAAGCATAGGCGGACCCACATTGTAGCGAGGGGGGGCAGTCGCCCCCCCTGAAAAAAAAAATCGAGAAAAAAATGTATATGTATTTTAATTAGTTACAACATATATTTGTATTAAAAGATGATATGTATAGACATAATAGTAACCTTGGTGTAATGGTTAAGGTAGTTGGTAAATAGGTTAGAGGGTAAAGGTTCAAACCCCACTAACTACACTTTATATTTTCTTTTTAAATTTATTTACGCCCCCCTCACTTTAAATTCTGGGTCCGCCACTGAATCCAAGTGGATAATAATTCACTAAACTCTTAAAGTTTATAAATAGAAATACCTTGTTTCTTTGCAAGAAGTTTAGGACATTGGGGTTTCCGATGACCTTTTTCATTGCAGTAGAAACACTTTCCTTTAAGTGTAGCATCACCAGAAGGAGCAGCCTTTTTATTCTTCATGGCTTTTGTTCGCTTCTTGGTGTTCTTCCACTTCTTCTTCAATTTGGGTTTCAAAGCAGAGGCAACATTTGCTTCAGGTTTGTTCGTCCCATTACCATTCCCAGGATTATGAGGTTTATTCCCTTTCTTCTTGGGTCCTCCAATCAAATTTTCATAAGTTTGAAGGTCATTGACTAATTCATGAAAGTCAATTTCCTTCTTATTCATGACATAATTTGATGTGTATGGTAGAAATGCTGGAGTCAGGCTATTCAAGATAAGGCTTACTTGAGTAGCACTGTCCATTTCAGCACCATGATCCTGAGCTTCTTGGAAATAACTCGACATGAGGAGAACATGGTCACGCACGTTTTGATGAGGTTCCATCCTTGCATTAATGTACTTCTTTGTCGCGTCAAAGCGTGACTGAAGTGATGCCTTACCGAATAGCTCATTTAACTTCGTCATAACTTCAGCAGCCTTCTCGGTTTTAGAAAATCGAGTTTTGAGGGTGTCAACGATGCTAGAAAGCATAAAGTATAGAGCTTTGTCATTTGCTTTCTGCCAACGCTCATACTTTTCTTTCACAGCTTTGGATGCATTGTCCCCATGCACTTCAGGTGACGGCTCAGTTAAAACAAACAAGGCACTTTCTCCTATGAGAGCAATATTAATGTTCTCATTCCACTTAGTAAAGTTAGATCCATTCAGCTTATTTTCAGTCAGCAGTGATAACATGGGATTCATTTTGATAATACAGGATACTAAAAAATAATAGAAATCAACAAATAGAAATTAATAATGGTTTAACACAAAATTAATTCAGAAATTATAAGCACATAGCAAGTAAGAATGATATGAGAAAATACTTAAAAAATTCAATCCTAAATAATTTCTAAGGTTTTTCAACAAACTGATATCAATGTCCCGTTTAGGCGAGAGTCAAAGCTACCATCCATTGAATAGAGTTGTCAGCTCATCTAAAATGTTAAACATTCTAGCAACCTTTTATTCGATCAAGATTGCAATCCAGCGTTGTCCCGTTTAGGCGAGAGTTAAGGCTATTCTATCTTATGAGCTTCTACCATTGTTTCGCAATTTTCAAGTCAAATATGGTCGCCACCATTAGGGTGATCTATACCATATAAAACACTTATAAACTACTTATCTTTCGAGATTAAACGGTGCGAAATTGCTAATGAACGTTCCTCCATTAGGGAGGATTACTCACTAAAACAAACGCGATGTAAAACCAACAATGGAGATCGAATATCTTAATAATAATAAAGCTCATTCTTTGAAATGTATTTTCTTTATTATTCTAATAAATATATTCATTAAATTCGAATTTAGAATTGAAATTCAAAATAAGAATTTAATATAATATTTATAAAATTATACTTGGATGGTGATTTGAAATAAAATTAATTATTTCCATCTTAGTTATAATTTTAAATATAAATATTAAGGAAATTAATTTAAGTTGAATTAAAATAGATTAATTAGCAACTTAAAAATTTCCTTGAGAATATATTTATTGTATTCGAAAAATTAAAGTATAAAAATTATACAAATTTCGAAAATAAATAATAAAACTTAGAAAAGAAATACTTCAAGCAAAAATATCACCTATCTAGATTTTCTATTGACTAGTTAATTTAATTTCTAATAATATATATTTTAAATTCATTTATTTTAAATTAATCAATTAAATGAAAAAATCATTGATTTAAGTTGACCCAAGAATTAATTAAAATAAATAATTAATTTACAACTCAATCTATTTTTCAAAATAAAAAAAATAAAAAATATTGCATAATTAAAATGCAAATTTCGAAATTGATTAATAAAATAAAGAAAAATATATATTTTGAAAATTATTTAAATTTAGGTTGAAAAATTAAATTTCAACTTAAAAATAATTTTCTATTTAATTAAGTGTCATGAAAAATAAATATTTAAGTATCATGGTAATAATCAACTTAGATATTTAAATTTTTCAAATTAATTAAATGTATTAAATTCAAGAAATAAATAATTAAGTATAAAGAAGGCTTAATTATTAATTTCTAGTTTAATACTAGGAAAAAAATATACTTAAATTAAATTGTACCAAAATTAATTATTTAAATAATTAATTTCACAATGTATAAAATTTTCTTATTTAAATATTATAAATAATAAGTAGTCTAGAAATAACTATCTAGAAAATATCTAATTTGACTTAGTATCTTTTCAACCAAAATTTGAAAAATATCTAATTTAAGTTGTATAGAAAAAATCTAAAACTTAAATAATTTTACATTTAGATTTAATTAAATATCAAAAATTAAGTTATAACCACTTAATTTGAAAATATATTTTTAAGTTAATATTCGAAAATATATTAACTTAAAAAATATCTAAAATATTCCATTTTAAGATAATATTCGAAAAGATATTAACTTAAAAAATATCTTAAGAATCTTTAATAACTAATGCCTAGGATTCCTCAACTTGATTTAAAATTTAAATAAAATATTCAAATTTAAGTTAGATAAGAAAAATCAGTTGATATAACTAATTTATAACTTAAATAGGAATATTTAATTAAATAAGCTCCAGAAAGAATCTAGTTAGTTAAAATTCTATATTTAATTAAAACAAAAAAAATACAAATAGTTTGTCTAGAAATAATATCTAAAACTAAAAATATTTTTCTTAAAATTAACTTTAAAATATTAAAATGAAAATAAATTTTCATATATTTTAAAAGTTAATTATGTTGCTAATTCAATTTTATTAGGTCAAACTAATATAATTAACCTAGTACAGTTATTCAAATCAGGCAAATGGGCCTTCACAATCAGGGTAGTTCATGTGAGGGGGTGCTGGGTTCAGTATGTCGTACCCACTTCTATGGCTCCCAACTTTCACAGAAGGCCCAAAAGAGAGGAATTTAACCTTAAAATAAATAACTGTTATTAATTGAATATGTCCAATAACTAAATGGACCTTAATAAAATCTATCATGGTGTGACATTTTATTTAGCAACAACCTATATGCATCTATATAATAAAATAAACACATAGGCTCATACAGGTACACATTTGGATGGATCCTATCATGTTGCTAGGTCATACACAGATGAAAGAAGATTGTAAAATTTACATGTTACAAATTATTAACTTGACCAAGGGAGCCATGAGTTAAAATCAGATCATTGGATCTGTCAACAAGTTAACCATGACTATTTGCAATCAAGTAATAATAGGTTTTGAAAACTTACACACAAGCTAAAACCACATACTCCTGCAACAAGGTTAGCTGGATAGTTGGAAGTAGGATTTATTTAATTTTAAATAAATAAATTTCGAAATTAATTAAATTAAATAAAAAAATATTTAATTTTGAAAAATAAAATAAATAATATTATTAATTTATTTTTCGAAAAAAAATAAAAAATAAAATTTAAATTTCGAAATTATTTTAAAAAAAATTTAAAATTAAACCTACAATTTTGAAAAATTAGGTTTCAACTAACCTAAATATTATTTCAAAATTTGCTAACTACTTTTAAAAATTAAATGTTATTTTATAAATGAAAATTAGAAAAGATAAATTAAATATCTTTTTCAGATTTTAAATTTAATTTAAATAAATAAAATAACAAAATTTAAAAGTTAGCAAAATA
Organism: Cannabis sativa; assembly: GCF_029168945.1. Classification (NCBI taxonomy): domain Eukaryota; kingdom Viridiplantae; phylum Streptophyta; class Magnoliopsida; order Rosales; family Cannabaceae; genus Cannabis; species Cannabis sativa. The sequence continues at coordinate 7,405,981 of NC_083607.1, read as the reverse complement.
TCTTACATCTATTTAAAATTACATGATTATAGTTATCTTATTTTAAATTTAAATAAGGTCAAAATATTTTTAAAAAAATTTATTTTAAAAAATTTAATATCTGACCTTGAATTTAAAATTAAGATAAGATATAATCAAATTTAAAAATAAGATAGATAATTAAGCAAAAAAGATAGATATTTACTAATTTCAAATTCAAAATACACTAATATCATGAATTAAATTAAAAAAAATATTAAATTAATTCATTATGATAATTAGAGTTGAATTAGGAATAGTAAATGTATAAATACAAAACTACACAAAAAATTGGAACTTAAATCCATGAAAAAGCATGAAAAAACGAAGAAAAACAAAAATTTTGGGAGCTGTACGGACGGTATGCGTTGCATACCGTCCGCGCGCGCACCCAGGAAGGCTGGCCGAGAAAACTCGGTGGAAGGGGTGATCTGCAGCATTTCCGTGCGCGCATGAGGAATTCAGACAGCAAACTTTGTGTTGCTTGTCTGAATCCGCGCGCGCGTGAGTGTGCACAGCCCCCTTATCTTTTTTTTTTTTTTTTTTTTTCAAATCTTCAAAAAATCATAACTAATTCAAATTAAATCGAAATTGAGTTCTGTAAAAAAGTAACTTGCTTAATTTTTTTCCATACTATCAAATAAAAACAATTCAAGAAACAAAATTTCAATTATTTTTCACGAAAATTCACAAACATCAATCAATCATCATATAACACTCAATACAACATGAAACCATCCAAATAACAAACAATCATTTTAAAGTCCAAATTTCATGCAAGTAAATCAATTACCATGGCTCTGAGGCCAGTTGTTGGAATTTATTTTACCAGGATCTTAGATCTACTCACAAGTATGTTATTTAACACCCTAAATATGAACTTTCTAAAACGATAAATTAAACACATATAAAGTTAAGAAAACCTTACATTGATGCAGCAGAATTAATGTCTCATTCTGCTCAGATCTCTAACCCTTGTATCCTTTCTGTAGCAGAGTATAACCAAGATCTGAGCTCGAATGTCCTTCTTCTTCAAGTTTGATCCTTCACAGTCTTCCAATCTATGATTGAGTTACTGCTTGCTGTGTGTGGGCACTCACTCTTTCACTAGGGTTCGAAATTTATGAAGAAGAAAAGAGAAGAGGGATTTCGGCCAGGTATAGAAACTAGGGAAGGCTCAGTTTTTTCTGAAGAGAGAAATTTTTGTCAGAAAGGCTTATTGAAAACTTGTGATTTGACTGAGCCATCACTTTCTATTTATAGGCAACTACTAGGTTTAGGTTAGGAATTATTTGGCATTAAAATAATGAAAAAAACAATTTGAAACTCCACAAATAGTGGCCGGCCATGGTGTGTTAGTGGGCCCCACTTGATTTTGCAGTTTTATCAAATTTTATTTCTATTTTCTCAAAAACGCCAATTTTCCAATTCTAACCTTTTAAATGCCAAAACTAATTATTTAATAACTAAAATAGATTATTAAATAATATTATCATTTAATTTAATTATTAACTAGACATATAAAGTCCATTAATAAATAAATAAACCTAGAATCTCTTTTCTTTACAATTTCACCCCTGCTTAGTGAAAATTCATAAAATTAAACATAGTCTAACTTTAGAATTATAATTGATCAATCACGAATCAATTAATGAGTCTTACAAGCAGAATGTTCTCAACTAGAATGGGGACCATGGATCTATATGCTGAGCTTCCAATAAGTGAACCAAATTTACCAAGTAAATTCCTACTTATTAATTCTTCGTTGAATCCACTCTTAGAACTTAGAATTGCACTCTCAGACTTATATAGAGCATATTATTGTTAACTCAAACTTTTCGATCTTCTTGTTTTGATGATTAGCAAATATTTGATTATTATTTGTTACTAATGATTTATTGATTTTGTAGCAAATTTAAAAGAGAAAATAAATATTTTGGTATTTTTACCAAACTTTTAAAAGCAACACTAAATGGACTCAACAAGAATATCAAGAGCAAAAGATTCATCAAGGGATCAACAACTCAAGACCCTATTCAAAAGAGGTCTTCAAAATCCCAAAGTCAAAAAGTCAACCCGAAAGTCAAAGTCAAAGTCAAAGTCAAGGTCAACTCTCGGGAAAAATCAACTTGGGATCAAAAACATGCAAATCAAGCTAGGAGGCTCATCTACATCAAGACTACTCAACATTAAATGGTATAAATCTAATTTAGTCTTGTTAAAGTGATTTGCATAGCACACTAAGTTTTTATAAATTTGAATTTTGGCCCATTCACTAACTTGTGCAACAAGTTTTCTCACACGATAGTTCAAAAATTTTTTTGATTGAATTTCTAAATCACATTTTGTTTAACTAAGAGAACAAAGTTGGAATTTCTGAAATCGGATAATCGAGTAAGAAGTTATGCGCGTTTAAGTCCCGAAAAGTGGCATTTTTGCCCTTTGGTCACCATCCGGAATTCCGGTTGGCAACCGGAATTCCGGTTGTAATCAATCCGGAATTCCGGTTCCCATCCGGACTTCCGGTTCATGGCTGACCCCACCTCGGGAAACGTGCTAACGGCTATAAACGGCTAGTTTTTTATCAAACTCTATATAAACTCGATTTTTCTTTCAAAAAATGTGTTGGTTGAGCATTTATTACATATATCTAACCTATCTAAGTGAGATTAAGGAGCTTCTAAGTTTGAAATCCAAACCAACACATTTCACACACTTTGAGCCAAAATTTGATTTTATTCTTCTTAAGTGTGCTAGCTTTTCACTCTAGGTTTCCATTGTATCATCATATTTCTAGAGTGAGTTTAGCTTGTATATCAAACACATTTCCATATTGTGATTGAGGTGAGGTTGGCACCGGTTTTGTAAACAACCCGGAAATAGTGAGATTGGCACTTTAACAATCCGAGAAAGAGGTTAATAGTCCTCGGGAGTGCGAAACTATTGTAAGAGGTTTGGAAATACCTTGGTGAAAATTTCCCGGTTGTAAGGGTTAGTCAAGCCCGTTAACTTGGCTCGATATTGGAACTCAAAGCTAGGTCCATAGCTTTGAAGACCAAGGACGTAGGTGGCATAGTTCTACCGAACCTTGTAAAAATCGAGAGTTTGCATTTTCTAATCCTTAAACTCTTTACTTTACAAGTTTAATTATTTGTCTTAATATATTGCTTGCCATACTACTTGTTTTTACTTGATTAATTGACTAATTGCATAATTTTGAGTTAAAAGTTTTAATTTTCCGAAATTAGTTTAAATTTCCAATTCACCCCCCCTCTTGGAAACATATCTTGGGTTAACAATTGGTATCAGAGCAAGGGCTCAAATTATTTGATTAGATTTAACAATCTAGAGCATGGCGTTTCCAAGTAATTCACAAAATAACATGTTAGAAGGTTTTAGCACAAATAGAGCACCATACTTCAATGGAGTAGATTTTCCTTATTGGAAAATTAGAATGGAAACTTACCTTCAATCTATTGACTATGATTTGTGGCATATTGTGTCTAGTGGTCCTTATGTTGCTAAACATGTCATAAATGGTGTTGAAGTAATTAAGACTTATGAAGCATATGATGAAAATGATAAGAAAATGCTTTCTAAAAATGCTAAAGCTAAATATGCTCTTATATGTGGTTTGGATAGAGATATTTTTAAAAATATTGAACAAGCCTCTACCGCTTATGATATGTGGAAAATGCTTGAAGTTACTCATCAAGGAACTAGTGCTATGAAGGAAACTAAAATTCAAATTTATTCCACTCAATATGAGAACTTTAAGATGAAATCGGATGAAACCATTGCTAATATGTATACTCGCTTCACTACAATTACTAATGGTTTGAACTCTCTTGGCAAGGTACTTACTCAAAAGGATATGGTGACCAAGATTTTGAGAAGTCTTACCAAGGCTTATCAAGGAAAGGTGGTTGCCATTCAAGAAGCCAAGGATCTCTCAACACTTCCCTTGGAAGAACTAATTGGCTCACTCATGAACCATGAAATTTTCATGAGTGCTCAAGAAGAAGAGGAAGTTGAGAAGAAAAAGAAGACTATTGCATTCAAGTCTTCCTCCTCCCATGCCATTAGTGAAGAAGATGAGGAAAGCTTATGTAGTGACATGGAGGACTTGGCACTCTTCTCTAAGAAATACAAAAAGTTCATGAAATTCAAAAAGAACTTTGGGAAGAGGCCACAAAGAGGGAGTGACTCAAAAGAAAGAAAAAGCAAAGATGATCCACCAATTTGCTTTGAATGCAAGAAGCCCGGACATATGAAGATGGATTGTCCAATGAGAAAGAAGAACAAATACAAAGGAAGGGCAATGTTGGCGGATTGGCTCAATAGTGACGAAGAGGACTCCGAAGAAGAAGGAAAGAATGAAGTGGCAAACATGTGCATGATGGCACTTGATGATGGGGTAAGCATTTCTAACCAAAATGATTGTGATAGCGAAAATGATGATGATAACTTAGATATGTCATATGATGAGTTGTCTAATTCATTTAAGGAACTATTTGATGATTTTGGTAAATTGCTTGTTAAAAACCAAACCCTTAGAGAGAAGACCAACATGCTCTTAAAAGAAATTGAGATTTTGAAAATAAATGAAAAAGAACTTATAGCTAAATCTCAATGTGCTACATGTGCTTCACATAAGAAAGAAATTATTGATTTGAAAGCCCATGTGAGAAGCCTAAAAAATGACATATATACCTTCACTAGAGGTAAGGAAGGCTATGATCTCATGGTGGGAAACCAATCATGTGGTTTTTCAAAAAATGGATTCAACAAGAAAGAGCCAAAGCTTATGGTTCTTGGATAGTGGATGTTCAAAGCATATGACCGGTGATCCATCAAGATTTTCTAGCTTTAAAAGCAAGGAAAGTGGCTTTGTCACTTTTGGAGACAATTCAAAAGGAAAAATCTTGGGCATTGGTGATATCGGTAACATATACTCTCCATGTATTAAAAATGTGCTTCTTGTTGATAATCTTAAACATAACTTGCTTAGTATTAGTCAATTATGTGATATAGGTTTTCGTGTTGTGTTTGAATCCTCAAAATGCTCCATTGAAAATGTTTCAACCAATGAAGTTATTTTCCTTGGAGTAAGGAAGGATAATGTGTATGTTATTGATGTTGATTCTTTTGATAGTAAAAATAAATGTTTAACCGTTATGAATGATAATTCTTGGTTGTGGCATAGAAGATTAGGACATGCTAGTATGGATTCTATTTCAAAATTGGTTAGAAAAGATCTTGTTATTGGTTTGCCATCTATTCCGTTTGTTAAAGATAAACTTTGTGATGCATGCCAATTTGGAAAACAAATTAAAACATCTTTTCATTCCAAGAAAGAAATTTCAACTACTAGACCTTTGCAATTGCTTCATATTGATTTATTTGGTCCTTCTAGAATTGCTAGTCTTGGTGGTAAATACTATGCATTTGTAATTGTTGATGATTTTTCAAGATTTACTTGGGTTATTTTCTTGACTCTTAAAAGTGATGTTTTGGAAAACTTTGTCAAATTTTGTAAAAATGTGCAAAATGAAAAAGGATATTCTATTACCTCCGTTAGGAGTGACCATGGTGGTGAGTTTGACAATGATGCCTTAGAATTGTTTTGTGATGATCATGGTTTTAACCATAACTTTTCGGCACCAAGAACTCCACAACAAAATGGAGTTGTCGAAAGGAAGAATAGAACAATTCAAGAAATGGCTAGGTCAATGCTAAATGAAATTTCATTACCAAAATATTTTTGGGCCGAGGCCGTTAATACCTCTTGCTATATTTTGAATCGTGTTTTCATTAGGCCCAACATGAATAAAACCCCTTATGAGCTTTGGAAAGGAAGAAAACCCAACATTGGTTATTTTAAAGTTTTTGGATGCAAATGTTACATTTTAAACACCAAGGACAACCTTGGAAAATTTGATGCGAAATCCGATGTTGGAATTTTTATAGGGTATTCAACACATAGTAAAGCTTATAGAATTTATAACAAAAGAACTAATGTTGTTGAAGAATCTATTCATGTTGCTTTTGATGAGACTAACCCGCCTACAAGCAAAAGTTTAGATGATGATGTTGTAGGTTTGGGAGATGAGGTTCAAAATCTCGAAATTGGAGAGACTTCCAATGCTCCTTCACAAACTCCCAAAGAGGAACCACCCGTGGAAAAGGTAAATGAAAGCCAAGGTATGAACTCTAACCTTCCACATGAGTGGAAATTCAAAAGTGCTCATCCTATAGACCAAATTCTAGGTGATCCTTCTCAAGGTGTCACTACTAGAAACTCCCTTAGAAACTTGTGTAATTTCATTGCTTTTATTTCTCAAATTGAACCAAAGAATTTTAAAGAGGCCGAAGTTGATGAATTTTGGCTTCTAGCTATGCAAGAAGAAATAAATCAATTTATAAGAAATAATGTTTGGGAGTTAGTTCCAAGACCGTCACATCAATCGGTGATTGGAACAAAATGGGTCTATAGAAATAAGGTAGATGAGCATGGGGTCATTGTGCGTAACAAGGCTAGATTAGTGGCCCAAGGTTACAATCAAGAAGAAGGAATTGATTATGAGGAAACCTTTGCCCCGGTAGCAAGACTTGAGTCCATTAGAATGTAGTTAGCTTTTACATGCCACAAGAATTTTATCTTGTATCAAATGGATGTAAAAAGTGCATTCTTAAATGGGTACATTATGGAAGAGGTTTATGTCTCTCAACCACCCGGTTTTCAAAATCATAAATACCCTAACCATGTTTACAAATTGAAAAAGGCTTTATATGGTTTAAAGCAAGCTCCTAGAGCTTGGTATGAAAGATTAAGCACTTTTCTTATTTCAAATGGTTTTTCAATGGGAAAAGCGGATAATACACTTTTTATAAAAAGAAAATCCAAAGACATTATTATAGTACAAATTTATGTTGATGATATTATCTTTGGTGCTACTAATGATGCTCTTTGTGAAGAATTTTCTAAGTGTATGCATAGTGAGTTTGAGATGAGCATGATGGGAGAACTCAACTTTTTTCTTGGACTTCAAATCAAGCAACAAAAGGATGGCATATTCATAGGTCAAACTAAGTACATCAAGGATCTTCTTCAAAAGTTTGACTTGGCAAATGCAAAGTCCATGAATACACCCATGAGCACATCCATAAAGATGGACAAAGATGAAAGCGGTAAGAATGTGGACATCACCAAGTATCGAGGTATGATTGGCTCTTTATTATATTTAACCGCTAGTAGACCGGATATTTTGTTTAGTGTTGGTCTTTGTGCTAGGTACCAATCTTGTCCTAAAGAATCCCACTTAAGTGCCGTTAAAAGAATATTTAGATACTTGATAGGCACAATGAATCTAGGACTTTGGTACCCCAAGAACTCAAACTTTGAAATAGTTAGCTACTCGGATGCCGACTTTGCCGGTTGTAAGACGGATAGAAAAAGTACTAGTGGAACTTGTCACTTTTTAGGAAATTCCTTAGTGTCATGGTTTAGCAAGAAACAAAACTCGGTAGCTCTATCCACAACCGAAGCCGAATATATAGCCGCGGGTAGTTGTTGTGCACAAATACTTTGGATGAAACAAACTCTTAAGGATTTTGATATTGATTTTGAATGTACACCCATAAAGTGTGATAACACTAGTGCCATTAACCTCTCTAAGAATCCAATATTGCATTCTAGAGCCAAGCATATTGACATAAGGCACCACTTCCTTAGAGATCATATCCAAAGAGGTGATATTATGCTAGACTTTGTAAGCACCGAATTCCAATTAGCGGATATATTCACCAAGCCTCTTAGTGATGAGAGATTTAGTTTCATTAGAAGAGAGCTAGGCATGACCAACTTAAATGAAATATAAGGTTTGCTAGCCATGAAAAATTTCATATCTCTTTACTTACTTATTTATGCATAATTGTTCCAAATATGATATTAATGAGATTTATATGCATAGATGAGAAAATTTATTGATACTTGACCTATATGAACTATCCTTGTTGAAAAACTTAAAATTATAGGTCAAAATGTGGATTTTTGGTGAACTTTGGACTTGTTTTTAAACAAGTGAACATGTGAATTTTTGCATATTTGATTTTCTTATGTGTCTATATGCTTGAATATGTGAAATAGAGTGTATTTAGTATGCCTATAGGTTTGCCTTGATTGAAATATGCATGAAACAAATTTTTGGTACCTCACTTGTTGAATTTTTAGATTTTTAGGCCTAAAAGAGTGTTTTTCGCCAAACTCTCTCATTTTTCAACATTTTTCGATTCCGTAAGTTTGTACACCTCACATTTTATTTTATAAAACTGCTGGAAAAAGAATTTTTCAATTTCGTTGCATAAAACTCATTTTTGGTACGGTTCTAGTTTTCTTGGCAATTTTCGAAAAACTTACCGTAAATCGTCATTTTTCATTATTTTTCAGATTTTCTTGTTTGAGCAGTTTTGTTTTATCATATTAAAGGTATTAGAATTGGTTTGGGGTCATTTGGGTCAAAATTGGATTTTTTAGCCCATTTTTAGAAACTTTTTTTTTGCTGATCCTGTACCAACCGGAATTCCGGTTGTACCATCCGAATTCGGATGGCACGGGATCGGCAAAAGGCGATTTTGTCATTTTATTGCGATTTTTTCCCTTTTTAAACCCTACCACCGAATTTTTTCTCTCCCATTCAGTTTTTTCAACCCTAAAACAGCAGCCACCATCTCCTTCTCTCTAAAATTCTCTCTTTCAAAGCCTCACTCTCATCTTCCAATAATTAAAAAAAAAAAAAGTGTGTTCCTCATCAAAGCCTCACTCTCATCTCTTCAATGGCTTCCTCATCAAGAGCTCTCAAGAGAATGGCTAGTGCAAATCAACAAAGGGAAATAAGGGCAAAAGCAAGGCAAGAGCCCACTCTCTTCTTCAATGATGAAGATCACAACAAGTTTGTCAATGATTTCTCCTCTAGGAAAATTCTCAAAGGTAAAATTTGTGATCTCCCTAGCCTTGATTGTGTTGATTTTAGTCATCATTTTGATACCCTAGGATGGACATCTTTTATTCAAATTAATACTCCATTATATCCTAGGCTAGTTCAAGGTTTTTATGCTTGTATCAAACCTACATTAGAACCTTTAGGTGTTAGAGGAACCCTTAGAGGAGTAGCTTTTGAACTCAATGTAGCTTCTCTTAATGACATGTTAGGAGCACCAAATGGTGGCATATTACTTGAACCCAAACTTTCTCTCAAAAATGATGCCATTTTTAACTTTGATGAGTGTTCTAGGAATATTTGTGGTGATGGCCCTTTTATTATGAGACCAAAAAGACACCAACTCACTTTAGAGGCTAAAATCCTCCACAAATTTATTGTTGCAAATCTTGCTCCTAGAAGTGGCCACCAAGATGAGATCAATTCCATTGATCAATTACTCATGCATCTCATTATAGCCAAAACCACACCCATCAACCTAGGCTATCTCATTTTAAAATTCATACTTGATGTGGACAAGCCTCATATGATTAAGGCACTTCCCTTTGGTTTTCTACTTAGCTACCTTTTTCCTCTCTTAGGAATTCCTACCCTACATGAAAAGAAAAATAATCCTACCTCTAGTGACATTCTAGGATCCAAAACTTTCAAGGCTATGGGTTACAAATTCCTTAACAATGAGTGGGTGTTCACACCCAAAAGAGGGCAAAGAATGCAAATTGATTTGGAGAGTGATGATGAAGAAATTAATTTGCCCGCAAGTGAAAGTGAAGAAGAAGAAGAAGAAGAAGAAGAAGAGATGCCTCCTCAAGCTCCTCCCATGCCTACTTTTCCCCAATTCAACCTTGAGGAAGCATTCACTCGTCTTCACACTTCGGTTGACAACCAATTTCAAACCTTGCGACATGATCTCAACTCACAGCTCACCAACCTCAACAATGACATTAACACCATGAGGAGTGACATGGTTCATGGGTTTGCTAATGTGCAAGAGGAGATGGCACAATGGAGGGCATACATGGATCGCTTTGGCCCCCCACCAAACTAGTTCTTGCATTATTTTTTTTGGCTTATTTAGTTTCTTTTTATTTTTATTTTTTTTTGGTTGTGTGCAAAGGCTTCATGCCTTTTAACTTTGTGTTAGTTGGTACTTTTTCTTTGTTTTATTCTTTTTGTGTTGTTTGCATGTTATTTTGGATGTTGTCTTTTTTTTAATGCATTGGCTTGTTGCTTTGTTTTATTATTTTTTTTCTCTTTTCTTTTATATTTTGTGAATTCCTTGCCACCCTTTTTGATGAATCAAAAGGGGGAGAACAACTATTGATTAATTTTTTTTTGGCATCACCTCAATTTTTTTTTGGTATCTAATCTTTTATCATAAGTAAAAATTGAGGGGGAGTTTACAACTTCATGCAAGGTAAAATTAAACGGTAAATTTTTTTTTTCTTGCACACATTAAGGGGGAGCTAATCCAATTTACTTTGTTTAAATTTTTCTTTCCCTTTAAAAATAATCAAATATTTGATATCATCAAAAAGGGGGAGATTGTTAACTCAAACTTTTCGATCTCCTTGTTTTGATGATTAGCAAATATTTGATTATTATTTGTTACTAATGATTTATTGATTTTGTAGCAAATTTAAAAGAGAAAATAAATATTTTGGTATTTTTACCAAACTTTTAAAAGCAACACTAAATGGACTCAACAAGAATATCAAGAGCAAAAGATTCATCAAGGGATCAACAACTCAAGACCCTATTCAAAAGAGGTCTTCAAAATCCCAAAGTCAAAAAGTCAACCCGAAAGTCAAAGTCAAAGTCAAAGTCAAGGTCAACTCTCGGGAAAAATCAACTTGGGATCAAAAACATGCAAATCAAGCTAGGAGGCTCATCTACATCAAGACTACTCAACATTAAATGGTATAAATCTAATTTAGTCTTGTTAAAGTGATTTGCATAGCACACTAAGTTTTTATAAATTTGAATTTTGGCCCATTCACTAACTTGTGCAACAAGTTTTCTCACACGATAGTTCAAAAAATTTTTTGATTGAATTTCTAAATCACATTTTGTTTAACTAAGAGAACAAAGTTGGAATTTCTGAAATCGGATAATCGAGTAAGAAGTTATGCGCGTTTAAGTCCCGAAAAGTGGCATTTTTCACATCGGTCGATACCATCCGGAATTCCGGTTGGCAACCGGAATTCCGGTTGTAATCAATCCGGAATTCCGGTTCCCATCCGGACTTCCGGTTCATGGCTGACCCCACCTCGGGAAACGTGCTAACGGCTATAAACGGCTAGTTTTTTTATCAAACTCTATATAAACTCGATTTTTCTTTCAAAAAATGTGTTGGTTGAGCATTTATTACATATATCTAACCTATCTAAGTGAGATTAAGGAGCTTCTAAGTTTGAAATCCAAACCAACACATTTCACACACTTTGAGCCAAAATTTGATTTTATTCTTCTTAAGTGTGCTAGCTTTTCACTCTAGGTTTCCATTGTATCATCATATTTCTAGAGTGAGTTTAGCTTGTATATCAAACACATTTCCATATTGTGATTGAGGTGAGGTTGGCACCGGTTTTGTAAACAACCCGGAAATAGTGAGATTGGCACTTTAACAATCCGAGAAAGAGGTTAATAGTCCTCGGGAGTGCGAAACTATTGTAAGAGGTTTGGAAATACCTTGGTGAAAATTTCCCGGTTGTAAGGGTTAGTCAAGCCCGTTAACTTGGCTCGATATTGGAACTCAAAGCTAGGTCCATAGCTTTGAAGACCAAGGACGTAGGTGGCATAGTTCTACCGAACCTTGTAAAAATCGAGAGTTTGCATTTTCTAATCCTTAAACTCTTTACTTTACAAGTTTAATTATTTGTCTTAATATATTGCTTGCCATACTACTTGTTTTTACTTGATTAATTGACTAATTGCATAATTTTGAGTTAAAAGTTTTAATTTTCCGAAATTAGTTTAAATTTCCAATTCACCCCCCCTCTTGGAAACATATCTTGGGTTAACAATTATATGTTCCACGATATCAATATGCTATCTCATTTAACTATTGTTATAATCTTATTGTGATTTAAAGATCCTCTATATAGATGATCTACATCGAGATGAGATTTCTTTACCGTTCTCACCCCCCAATGTATTTTGCCCCTTAAAACTCTTAGCTACCTGTAAATGGTGTTTAGTGATCTAATAATTAGTCAGTTAAACAAGAGCTCATCCATTTACTTCTATTTGCCAAGCTCGAAGGGAATCATCACTTGAGTTCTATACACCAGTAGAAGCTATAGATTCCATATTTATGTTCAGCACTCCCACTCCATCATACTATCATGTTTCCAAAATATGTGTATCACCCTGACCTAAAAGTAGGCTTAACTAATAAATCAAAGAACATGAATAGCACTCCTGAGTTGAGCCTAAGCATATCAGGATTTAGATTCTTTTAATCTTAAGATCAACTACTGATATTGACTTGGAAAGATATATATAACGGTAAGTTTGTAATATCTTAACTTAGTTGCAATATCGGTCCAGTCCAACGTATACTCCATACATTCGAAACTAGTATACTTTACTAATGTCCTGGAAAGAACATAACACTTACTCCAAGTGTAAGTACACATCATCGCTGATTATCACATTAGTGTAAATCCAATAACACTGATGAAATAGGGACCAAGTCTTTTGATTCATATGATCACAATCACATTCCACTGTGTTGACGATACTGTAATTGTGAATAAACATATGATCTGGATTTAACTGATTCTGTGTATAATAGTAATAAACATATTAAACCATTAGCATGTAAAATTCATGCAAACATCTATCTCTTCAAATTTCTTATATTGATAACTAATCAGATTGTAAAGAGTTTTATTTAGGGCATAAAACCCAACACATGGAATGTCTTCGAACGATTTCGTATAATATTGTTCACGGTGGAGAAAGTTTGGGGCCTATTATCCCATCTCAGGGAATCCGCCAGGGAGATCCGCTTTCGCCGTATCTGTTTATTATCTGTGCGGAAGGTTTGTCTGCTCTTATTCGGTTGTATGAAGAGAGGAGGTGGCTTCATGGTTGTCGGGTGGCTAGGGGGGCTCCTTGTGTTTCCCATATGTTGTTTGCTGATGACAGCTTTCTCTATTGTAAGGTAAACAGAGAAGAGGCTCAACAGGTCCTGGAGTTGCTTAACGCCTTTGAGAGGGCGTCGGGCCAGAAGGTGAACCTTGTTTTCTTCAGCTCTAATACTGATGTTGGGACTCGTGATTCTATTTTGTCTACGCTTCATATGAGGGCGGCGGATGATCATAGTTTGTATCTGGGGCTGCCTAGTATGGTGGGAAGAAATAAGACTGTCACTTTCGGCTTTCTAAAAGAAAAGGTGCGGAAAAGAATTCACAAGTGGGATATTAAACTCTTGTCTTGAGCGGGTAAGGAAGTGCTTTTAAAATCGGTGATTCAGTCCTTAATGACTTATGCTATGAGTGTTTTCTTGATCCTGTTGGAAATTTGTAAGGATGTGGATCGGCTTATGGGTAGATATTGGTGGCATACGAAGTCTTCACAAGGCCAAGGTATTCATTGGAAGAGTTGGGATCAGATGTGTTTGCATAAGCATCAAGGGGGGTTGGGTTTTTGAAATCTCAGGGACTTTAATTTAGCTATGTTAGGTAAGCAAGGTTGGAGGCTTTTGACGAATAATTTCCTTAGTGGCTCGGTTGTTTAAAGCCAGGTATTACCCCCATTCCTTGTTTCTGGATGCTGAATTAGGTGTTAATCCCAGCTACGTGTGGCGGAGTATTCTAGAGGCAAAAGCTGTGGTTAGGTTGCGAGATGGCGTGTTGGAGCCGGGTTGACTATACCAGTCCTTAATCAACCATGGCTTCCGTGCAAGGAACATCCGTATGTTACCTCTTCTCATGTGGCTCTCCATGACTGTAAGGTCAATAATCTATTAAAAGTGGGCTCTCTTGAGTGGGATGAGGAAGTTCTTCATGATTTATTTGTTCAAAGGGATATTGACTTGATCCGTTGCATTCTGTTGTCTCCGTCTTCGGTTGAGGATGATTGGTATTGGATGTTGGAGACTCATGGAGATTATTCTGTCAAAAGTGCTTATCGCGCCTTGCAAGTCAGCAATGGTAGGTGGAATACTCAAGACAATTCAGGTTTTTGGAGGATGTTTTGGAACTTGAAATTGCTACCTAAGGTGAAGAATTTTCTTTGGCGGGGTCTTACTAATTGTCTCCCTACCCTTGTATATCTGCGGTCTAAAATGGTGCATGTGAGCGGTTTGTGTCCGATGTGTAATCGGGAGGATGAGACAATTTTTCATATAATGGTGGGTTGCGCGTTTACTAAGAGCTGTCTGGACAGGGGGCTGGGAGGAACGATTGGAGGGGGTGAAGCTGCTGTGTTTGTCAGCTGGTTTCTTAATGTTTGTCAGGTGCAGCCTGTGGATCGTATTGAGATGCTTGCTATGCTTCTTTGGAGAGTTTGGGGAGCTCGTAATGATTTGGTTTGGAATAATAAGGCTTTGTCGGTAGAGAGAGTGGTGAATGCTACAATTACTTACCTTGATTCTTGGAAAAATGCTCAACTGGAAAGAAGAGTTGTGTCGCCAATTTCAGGTTCGAATACTTCCAGGTGTGAGCAATGGGCTAAACCTTGTTTTGGTGAGATTAAGGTTAATTGTGATGCTGCTGTCTTTGAGGATGACAATAGTCTGGGTTTGGGGTGGATAGCTCGGGATCATAATGGTTTATTCATTGATGCACTGGCGGTTAAAACTTATGGTCAACCCGACCCGTTTTTGGCTGAAGCTATGGCGTTGAAGGAGGCGCTCAATTGGGGTGAAGGGAAGGTGGGTTGAGGGGGGTGTGCCTGCGGGTGTGGTTATGGAGTCGGACTTGCTGCTGTTGGTACAAGCCGTGCAATAGAAGAAGCGGTTGTTGTCTCCGGTGGGACTTTTGATTTCGGATTGTGTTGCTCTTATGCAATCCTCTCTTTCATTTTCTATTTCAATTAGATTCGTTAAACGGTCCAGGAACCAGGCGGCTAGCTTTTTAGCTCGTTCTTCTGGTTCTAGCTGTGTTTCCCGCGGGGATTTTGTTCCTGCTGGTTTGGAAGCTATCTTGGTAGCTGATTTGATTTAATAAAATTTAATTTTTTGGGCTCAAAAAAAGTTACTCCTGTTTAAAAAAAAAAAAAAGAAGTACTAGGTTACTATTTGTAACGGTTTAATGTATAAAATTACTTTTGAAAAGTAAGAGTAGCTTTTATCTATATTTTAGTTAAATTTAGTAAGTAAAATTACTTAAATTAAAATAATATTTGTAGTAAAATTACGGTGAAAGTATCCAAGAAAGAATAATTTACGGTGAAAATATTTAAATTTAATTTTCGATTGCAGATTAATGCCTAAGTAAAAAATTTTGCGGTCTTGGAACTTCTGTAAGTTCTGGCCATTAAATGTCAGGTCACTGTCCACGTGTCCCTCTAACCATTAATTTTTTTTATTTAAAAATCAATTTAAACCTTTTACAATCATTTTAAAATTTTTTAAAAAATATATATTAATAGTCATTTTAGATATATAAAAAATAAAATTAAACATAATTTAAAAAATATACTTAAAAATTACGAACCCCCACTCTAATAATTTCATCATCAATCATCTTCCATAACTTCTTCCTAATTTGTTCTTCCCCTAAATTTCCCAAAATGACAAGAACATATAGGAATAGTAACAAAACCCACCGAAAAAAAAAATACAAAACACACTTGAGCTTCAAAAAATTTCTCAAATTTTATTCATATTTCTAAATTATTGAGTACTGAAACATTAAATGAGATACCATCAATAAAAATTAACTCACATGTACGAAGAAGGAAAGACTTTTCCCTAAACCGGTCTTCACCGTACCGAGAATAACAGTGTTGCCCAAATCTCTGCCAAAACCAAGTGTCCCATCAAATCCTCGCCTAGATTTCCGTCAAGATGCTCCGTCCAACATCAAGCAAAGAGTAACAATTAGAGAGGGACACTGCGAGGAGGGAGACAGAGCGGTAGAAATCCAAATCTAGGGGTTTTTAAGGGTTGCGAACCTCGTGGTGAAGTTTGTTTAGGTCACAAACGATTAGAGCATCTTCGTTCAACTTTAAGAAGAGAGAAGTCGAGAAAGAGATGGAGAGAGAGTGAAGAACGCGAAGGAGAACCAACATTGGGGTTCTCAAATGCTCGCAATACTGGTGCCATCGTCCCGAGTTGAAACTTCATCTTTTTGTTAGGGGTTGCCAATGACCAGGGCAGACCCTGGTAGAGGAGCTAGGCGTACGCCTTAGGCCGTCGAACGCTCAGGGCCTCAAAATTGTGAAAAAAAATATTAATATATAAATAAAATATTAAATAAGAAGAAAATAGAAAAAATATTATTTAGTGTAGTGGTAAAAGGTCTTAAGAGTCAAGGATCAATCCCCAACCTCTACTTTTCTATTTTTTTAAAAAATATTTAATGTGTAGCTATGAAGGATTGAACCTTAGAGCTCTTTGGAGTTTTGTAAGTTTTATTATTACACTAAAGTACTAAAATTATCATTTTGATAATAATTAAACTATATATAGATGTCCCAAAATTTGATTTTGCCTGAGGCCTCATATACCTTAGGACTGGTCCTACCGATAACGATTGTTGATTGAACCAAATCCAATTGAAAGAGTTGATTTTGAGTGAGTGGATCTCTGATTGTTCTAAGTGTGTGTGTCTTTTTGAAGCTTTTTTTTGCCCCTCTTTTCTTTTGTTGCAACTGAACAATGAGGAAGGTGATGATGATGAAATATTGTTACCCTGATAAATGTATTGATCAGTGTATAAACATAGGTTTCATGAATTTTTTTTTAAAAGGTATGAATAAAAAAGCAAGGATACATTGGAATGATTTTGATAAAGTTTACTTGAATCCCTTTTAGCAAGAAAAAGAGAATGACATTTCAGATTTTTATTTTAGCGTTTAGTTAGAGTTTTAGTTTTTGGATTTTAATTTAATTAAAATTTGACTTTTAAATATTTATTATTTAATTTTAATTTAAAACTAATTTTTATTTTATTTTTAATATTTTAAATTAATTTATAAATAAAAAATAAAAATTTAATGATCTCGTCTAATGACAGAGTGACACGTGAACAGTGACCTAACACTTAATGACCAAGTATTACAAAACTTCTAGGACTCTAAGAGTATCTCCAATAGGGGCAACATTTATAGTTGTCAAAATACACACATCATCCTAAAATATTTTTTTTTTTTATTTTCTCTCTCATCCACATAAAATTTGTCATCTTTTCTTAAAAAAATACTCTAATGGTTGACAACTCTAAAAGTTGTCCACCATATTCCCACATTAAATTAAATTAATAACTTTTTAGATAAAAAATAACTTTTTCTAATAATAATAATAATAAAAAAAAGAAATATCATGTGATCATTGTCTATATTGAGCAACACTTCACTTCAAATTAATCTTTAAAATTGGACCACGTTACATATGTGGCAAGATCACTTCAATGGACAACTACATTGGAGATGCTCTACCAGAAAGTATTTATACCTCAAAAACATTTATTTAGATATTAATCTGTAACTCGGAGTTAAACAAATATTTTCACCATAAATTACTCAAAACAAAACTATACTAAAAGTACTTAATTAAAAGGATAATTGATGTCACGTAGGTAGACCAAATTGTACTGAATTATTGATGAAATGTACTTTAAAAAATAATTTGAGTACATAATTATTATAAATTTAAGAACTTAGGTAATGCTGCTACAAATATCCCTAAAGTTACCATGGGAGATCCTTGGTTATGTCATTTTTGGAGAACAATGCATTTTACTTCTTAAAAGGCTTATTACCCATAACGTTGCTTTTGGATTTGAATGTGTTAATGCTATGGAGCCACAAACTTGTGGTTGAAATGAAGCTGATATTATTAAATTTGACATATTTAAAAAGCATATGTGATCTCGTGGAGTGGACTGACTCTATTTATGTTATATTATGAGGAAATTGAATTTTCGTGAAGATTGGATTATGAAGATCTTTGCTTGTACTTCTACTAGCCAATTCTATTATTTGAATGGATAAATTTTTGGAACTATTATGACAAAGAGCATTGTTATTGGGTATTAGTGGTGCATAGTATTTCTAGACATGTCGCTTTGCGATTGGCTAGCGATATTCTCTAAAAGTTATTATATTAAACTATATGAGATCCGATACTTAATTGGACCAATAACGATATTGACACATATTAGAATTTCTCTATCCGCAAATGTGCTTTAGACAAAGATATCCTCTCTTTGTGCTTAAGGTTTTTTTTTTTTTTTTTTTTTTTTTTTTTGTAATGAATATAGTTTGACCTTACATAAAGCTTATATAGTTTCTTGTTGGTCAAGGAAATTCTTAGCCAATAAAGTCAAGATTTAGGTTAAATGGTTACTTTCTGCTATGTGTTTTAGGTCAAAAACTCCCACTTTGGTTTGTGCAACTAAAATTAAGATAGGCATTTTTTAATTTACTCCTGGTTGTATATTAATTTGTAAAAACTTTTTAGTTGGAAAGCAAATTTGCTCTCTATTGGGGAGAAGATCATGTTTAATGTTGTTTATACCAATTCATCCACACTTACTGATTGAACATGTTTAGCTCTTGTGTATGAAATTCATAAGCTTTGCACTTGATTTTGGTGTGGAGGTGATGATGCTAAAAAGAAAATATATTGGTGCATGTCAGCATAAAAATGTTGGAGGTTTTGGTTTTGGTGACTTAATTCATGTTCAATCAAAAGCTCTTGACTTGGGTCTTGACCAAGCAAGTGTACGTGGCATTTACATTCACACCTGACTTCACTTGTGGGAAAGCTAATAAAAGGGTTCTACTAGCCTTTTAAGTCTTTCATGCAAATCAACAAGTATTTTGATGAGTTTTTCTTATATTTGGAGAAGCATATTATTCATTGACATGTTGATAGTGGTTCTAATATACATATTCATTTATAGGGATTGATGGATCCCTTGGGGTTTTGGTCATATGCTTATGTCCCTTGAAATTTAATGTTTGGTAGTCTTCGATTTCAATGGTAAATGTAGGAAACTCATTAACCAATCTTTTATCAAGGAAGAAGCTCAAGCAATACTCATTATTTCGCTGTCGATTTCTAGTAGAAGGGAGCTTAGAGCACTCTCATCAAATGAGGTAAACTTAAGCTCATTCTTTAAAATATCAAAAAATTATAGTAAGTATTTTTCATCAAATGAGCTAAATGTGAGCTATAAATTATGCTGAAGTATTTTAAAGAATAGAGTAAAGAAACTGATATGAGTACTCTCACACGTTATACTACTGTGAAAATGTCATATCTAGCTAAATCGAGTCATCTTATAGTAGAACTAAGTCTAAGCTAAGCGAACTAGGCCTAAGGCCTAACAAAAATACATTCTTTTTGAAATATACATACTTTTTATTAGTAGTTTTTTTTAAAGAAAAATGCTAAAGGCATCCCCAATGTTTAACACTTTTTTCGGTATTGATGTGATTAAGTATCGAGTTCCATATAACTTAAGAAAATAGATTTTAGGGAATATCGCTAACCAATCATAGGGCACCACCTATAGAAGGTACCTGTGCACCACCTATAGAAGGTACTGGGCACCATTGATGTCCAATATCAATGCTCTTTTTTAAAGGCTATTTGGAATTTTTGTCCCTTGAACTATGATGTATTATTGTGTCCCAATTTTTTAGCCTGTTATAAATCATCCTTGAACTATTCGCAGTGTTATAAATTAATCATTCAGTCAAGTTTTTTCACAAGCAGCAAACAAAATAATGATGTGGATGTTTAGATTATTGCCATGTCAATGCCACATATGTAATCAATTTGAAAAAAATAATTTAAAAAGGTTTAAAAATAATGCTCAGTATTTCTCTTTGTGGCACAAGAGACTAGCACATCCTTCTGCTAGAGTTGTACAACATGTAACGTCTCTTTGTAATATTGCCAATTCTAATAAAACTGTCAATGATTTTTGTGATGCTTGTTGCAAGGGCGAAATTCACAAATTTCCTTTCTCTAGCTCTCAAACAGTGTACACGAAACCACTTGAACTCATCCACAGTGATCTTTGGGGTCCTTCCCCAAAACTCTCATCATCTAGTTATAGGTATTACGTTCACTTCATTGATGCCTATAACAGATACACTTGGGTGTTTTTACTTAAAATAAAGTCTGAAGCACTACCTTTCAAGACTCAAGTGGAGAAAGAATTTGAATGCTTTATTAAAGCCCTACAGTCTGATTGGGGTGGTGAGTACCAAGCCCTTGAACCTCACCTGTCGACTCATGGCATTGCCCACAAAGTCTCTTGTCCAACAACACACCAACAAAAGGGTGTTGCTGAGAGAAAACACAGACACTTAATCGAGTTTGCTCTTACTCTCCTTGCTCAGGCCTCTATGTCTTTGTCCTTTTGAGATGAGGTTGTTAGAGCCTCTGTCTATGTCATTAATAGACTCCCATCCCATGTCATACATCACTCTACACCCTTTAAGGTTCTCTTTCATAAAGACCCTGAGTACAACCAACTTAAAGTGTTTGGGTGTGCTTGCTACCCTAACATAAGGCCCTACAACAAACATAAGTTGGAATTTAGGTCTGTTCAGTTTGTGTTTCTAGGTTACAACCTTAAACATAAAGGGTATAAGTGCCTTTCACAAACAGGTAAAATCTACATCTCTAAAGATGTCATTTTTAATGAACATCAATTTCCATACTCTACCATGTTTTCCCCTACCACCACTCCCACTGCTACTACTTTTACTACATCTGCCATTGTCCCCATCAATTTATCCACACATACTCTCCCCATATCACCTTTTTCATCTCTTTCCCCCTCCACCATCAATCTCTAATCTCCTGCCTCTAGCTCCAGTTCCATACCAGACTTAAGTTTTGGTGCTTCAGACACAATTTTTGTCACACCAACAGCTGTTGAACAACCTACACCAGCCCCTCTTACTCCTACAAATAGACATCCCATGGTAACAAGGGCAAAGGCGGGGGGTGTTAAAGCCAAAAGTCCTAGTAGCATCCAAGGAACAACTAACCTTAGCTGCTGCTCTCAAGGATCCCAAGTGGCTTGCTGCTATGCAAACTGAAATCAAAGCTCTTACTCAAAAGAAAACTTGGGTGAAGGTTCACTTACCTCCTGGTAGAAAAGCCATAGGGTGTAAGTGGGTCTACAAAGAGAAGCAAAATTCAGATGAGAGTGTTACACAATACAAAGCAAGGTTAGTGGCCAAAGGGTTCCTCCAACAATATGGTTTTGACTTCACAGAAACTTATAGTCCAGTGGTGAAGACTGCTACAGTTAAAATTGTTCTCACAATTGCCCTATCCTACAACTGGTTTATAAGACAACTAGGTGTGACCAATGCATTTTTAAATGGGGATCTCCAATAAGAGGTGTTTATGGCTCAATCTTCTGATTTTATTGTTCCAGAAGCTCCCCATCTAGTCTGCAAACTGATTAAAGAAATTTATGGTCTGAGACAAGCCCCTAGGGTCTGCAATCCTTTGGTTTCTGCAGTGCTAAAGTTGATACATTTTTGTTCTATAGACACACTGTTTCTCACTCAACTTTTCTTCTAGTCTACGTAGATGACATTTTGATGACTGGTAGTTCCCAAGCAGCTGTCACGGAACTCATCTCCAGTCTTAATCACATGTTTGCCTTAAAAGACTTGGGCCTTATCAATTACTTCCTTGACATTCAAGTGTCTCACACAACAGAAGGGTTGCACTTGTCCCAAAAGAAATACATTATGGATTTGCTTGCCAAAACCAAGATGGACAATGCTAACCCCTACCAACACCAATGACAAGAGGTGAGAAATTATCTGCAACAGGCAGTGATCCCTTTGCAGACCCAACATACCACAGAAGCATTGTGGGTGCCCTGTAGTATGCAACTATAACTAGACCAGAGATATCCTATGCAGTCAATAAAGTTTCTCAGTTCATGCAAACACCTCTCGAGGCTCACTGGAAAACAATAAAGAAAATTCTGAGGTATCTAAATGGCACACTAGATTATGGTCTGCACATGAAGCCTTCTACATCACTCACCTTAACAAGTTTTTGTGATGCAGATTGGGCTTCAGATCCAGATGATAGGCGCTCAACATTAGGGCTTTGTGTCTATCTGGGTTCCAACATTGTCTCATGGTCCTCAAAGAAACAAAGGACGGTTTCTAGGTCCAGCACAGAAGCTGAGTCCCCTAGCTTAGCACAAACAACAACAGAGGACATCTGGGTTCAAGCTCTTCTTTCTGAGATTGGGGTCAAAATACCAAAGCCACCAACTATATGGTGTGACAATCAAAGCACTGTCTTGATGGCAGCTAACTCATTCTCCATGCAAGAACAAAGCATATCGAATTGGACCTCTATTTTGTCGAGAAAGGGTAGTCAACAAACAACTCTTTGTTCAACATACATTAGCTTGTGATCAAATAGTTGACATCCTCACAAAGGCCTTATCCTCTACACGGTTTCATATGCTTCGATCCAAATTTAGTCTGGTGTCTTTATCCACACTAAGTTTGAGGAGGGGTGTTAGTACTGTTGTTAGTTAGGTGTGTGGTCAGTAGTTTGTTAGCTCCTTTATAACTGTATATAGTTATTTATAACTGTAATTAGTTATTTTTGTTATTACTCTTTCGTTTCTCGCACTGTATATATACTGAGCTATTGCTCCATTAATGAACAGAGTTCATTTTATCCACTCCATTCTCTCTCTCTCTCTCTCTCTCTCTCTCTCTCTCTCTCTCTCTCTCTCTCTCTCTCTCTCTCTCTCTCTCTCTCTCTCTCTCTCTCTCTCTCTCTCTCTCTCTAACACCAGTATTATTGGATTGAATTAGATCCCTCCAATCTAAAAAAAATAAAATTTTAATGTTAGATTTTATATATACATATATTTTATTACATATAACAACATAAAATTTAATTACTCATTCAAACTAAATGAAAATATTAATTAGTTCGATTGGATATTAGATGGAAACACCTGATCTAACAACTGATCCGATCTAATTCAATATTCATAAATAACATCCAATCTGATAATTACAATTAGATATTCAATATTTAGCTATCGATTATAATTAAATCGGCCAGTTATCATTGAATTGGATCATTAATGCACACAATTTTATTTTGATGTAATTCTGTTTATCTTGGCCACGTGCCTAATAAAATTCTATGATATTTCTTTCAAAAGTCAAAAAAAAAAAAAAACAAAAAAAAAAAAAGGAAAACAACGAGATAAACTTTTCTTTTACTGCTAAATTATTTCTGAATAAAATTCATCATTTCAAATCTTCATGTTAAAAGTTTCACTATTACTTTTCATCTCACAACTGAATTTTACATGTACAAGTTGCATACAATTGGAGGAAATGAAAAACAACAAAGTGTTCTTGCTTGTTGTACGGACCCCCACAAAAAAAAAATGAAATAAACATAAATAATTTTACACTGATAATACTTCACTCTTCTAAAATTAAATTATTCAAAAAGAAAAAAAAATTAATAAATTAATAAAATTATTTTTTTTGTTTTCGTTTCGGCTTCTTGAAATTTCAATCATAAAAGACGCGTTCTCCAGTAGCAAAAAGGTTCCAAAATATGGCTGCAGCGAAATAGAGAGCTGCTGTGACAGTTAAGAATGCTTGAAATGATCCTAACCATTGGACAAAATATCCAGTTCCTATGGTGCTGATGATGGCCGCCAATGTCCCCGCCGAATTTGAAATCCCTGTTAAAGAGAAACAAAATAATCTAAGAAAGAGTCATAGTAAACAAAAATCCAATGTAGAAGATGGAAAAAGTAGAAAGAACATACCATGGAGAAATCCAGCATATTGAGGAGCTATGTCCTGTTTGATTCAAAAAGAGACAAGAAAATTATTCATGCTTATTCGAACAAATTTGTGGCGAAAATTTAAATTTGATGATGGAATAGCAAGGGACTTACTTGCATATTGAGGAAATAACCAGCTTGGGTGAAAGAGCTTAAGCTCAAAGCTATGGTGAGGAGTACGGCTGCAGCTATAGGTGTTTTCGCATAGTTCAAGCATAGCAATGCCACTCCGGGTCCAATGAAACCGATGGACTGAATTACAACAAGTATTACATAATCTCTTAGTGAGTTATATAAAGATGAACAAATAGTCTTGTACTAGTTTCAAGAATTAAATGCAATATCAGCATAACCTAATGGGAATAAACAACGAGTCCCATCGCTCGTCCTTGTTAGATTGTTCACATGAAAAGTGTTACACTACTCGTAACCAATCAGCATTGAGATGCGAAACCGTCAATTTTACTTTCTATACTTTCCGTTCTACTACTGTCTAAACCTTCATTCCACTATCTTTTTTAATAGGCCTAATGCTAAATTTATAATGTCATTCTCATTAGGTACTTAGTTTGGCTTCTAATTCGACAAAGAGACGTTGAAGAGTGAAAACAATACCTGCATGAGCTTTCGAACTAGTGTCAACGAGTATCCTGTCTTGATTAAGTTATCTGATATTGTGCCTGCAATGAAGCCAGAAACCGCCATTGTTCCCCATGGAACGGCACTAAACCATGCTGCTTGCTTCAAGTTCACATTAAATACCTATAGAAGAGACAAAAACAGGTATAACTAATTGTTAAGGACTTAAATTAAGGGTATTTTGCTTGTAATCTCATATGATTAAGTTGAGAAATAACAGTTTCTTTTGTGATCATGCTAATTGTAGGAATGGTTTACTTACAGTCTTAAAGTAGACAGGCATCCATGAGAGAAGAACAAAGTATCCCTGCAGTACAGACCATTGATAAGCAAAGCTTCATACATAAGCTGTCATTTCAGCCATTCATTACCGGAGAAAAAACTCACCCAATTGTTGGTTACATTAGCAAAAATAATTGCCCATGTCGGTAACTTTGATAGTAGAAGGCGCAGAGGTGGGAATTTGTCATTTTTTACTGGAGAATCAGTTTTGCCTGCTTGGATTAAAAGAAGCTCTGATTTGCTGATATAAGAGCTATCTTTAGGGTCATTTGATACCTTTAACGCCCATATCATCAACCAGACTAACCCAAACGACGAGAAGAGAATGAATGGACCTGACATCCCCATCGATGACAGCATTATTGGAGTAAGTAGGAACCCTGCAACATTGCCAAGATGAAATCCAGCCATAGATAGTCCAACCGCACTCGCTCTTTCTTGCGTTGGAAACCACCTATACAAAAATCACCAATTAACACTTTTCACTTCTTGAAAGAATCGATTTCCTCATCGTGCAGTCTTAAGGAATCTTCTAGTTTTTGGTTGGTTTAGAAGTAACTTATTATAAGAGTTTAGTCTCTATTTATAATGACACTAAAGGGGAATCACCTGGATATGAGAGTGCTCATTGAGGGAAAGGCTACACCTTCAGCAAGTCCAAAGACGACCCGAATAGCTAAGAGGCTTGTTGTCGAGTGGTTGGCAGCCAATGGTGTTAAGAGAGTAGCTAAAGACCATAAAGCCACACCATATGCCATCACTTTCTTTCCTCCATATTTGTCCACTAATGCCCCTCCAATCACTGAGGAGAAAATGTATCCCCATAGAAAAGACGACTTCAAAAAAAAAGGCACTTAATTCGTCAGCATTGATTTTTACAACAAAATGGTTAACAAGCACAAAAAACTAAGGTACACGAAAATAAGAAAATATAGCATTTCGGGCTGCTATTTGCTAAGCATTGAAAGTTCTCATGTTAACATATTGTAATGGATTATAATATCCTCCATTCTATAAGTAGCATTGTATTCTCTTACTCTCTCAACCTTCATACTACAATCCAAAGTTATAGTCAAACAAGCACCCAATCCTGAACAATAGCAAGCAAATTTTGCTTACTAAAGATCTAATTTAAGATTGGTGCTCAAAATAGAGCCACCTTCTAGAAAAAGTATATAAGAGTATCCCTCATCAAATAGATGTGAGGAAGGATTCAACCCATTTAAGACCATGAGTTACCATACACACAATTATATACTGTAAATTTCTCCTATCCCCTAAAATCAGGTCTTACTATCTAAACTTTTTACACATACATTCTTCTTCAAAGTCATCATAGATTCATGGTCTCACACTATAAAAATGGGCTTGGGTTGATACCAATTAGCCCATTAAGAGATTTGGTGAGAAATAAGCTTGTTGATTATGGTATCATGTTGTGGGGACAAAGAGGAACATAACTTAAATTTTAGAGAAACGGCTAACCAACAACAGCCTCTAATTTCAACTACTACACACAAGTCACAACAACCACATCTCCCATACATTTAATCACTAAAGATAACTTAAGTAGTACATGTGAATAGAAACCATATGAAAAATCCCAAGTCTTATTAGTTTGATTCAAAATGAAATGAATGAAGAAATAAGTAATACATGCACAATTATAAGCCAAAGAAATCCAAAACTCAAAAAGAAAAATCACAAGTCAAATTAGTTTGATTGAAATTGAATATACCTGAACAATGCCTAAGAAAGAGCTAGACCAACCAAGCTTGGCAGCCAAGGGAACGACGGCCACAGACATAACGACTCTATCGGCGTTACATAAACACATAACGGCAGCCACCATAGCCACCACCTTAAGTCTCTCTGGAACGTTGACTTTGACTTTTTCTGTAGAAGAAGAACTCCTTCTTCCTCCTCCAACCAATATTCCTCTTTCTAATCCCTCTGCCGTACACCTCACCACCCCATCATTTCTTCTTCTTCTTCTCTCAAAATGCTCTGTTTTGTTGGGTATTCTGATTCTTGGTCCGTTTCCAATGCTTGAAAAACCTCTCCATTGTTTGGTTAGCTTGGCTTGGAGTATGGGAGCGTAGCTCAACTGGGTCTTGTTCAAATCCTTCAAATTCGAATGGGGTTTTGAGAAACAAGATGGGTAAGAAGAAGGGGCTGAAGTCGTCGCCATTGGAGAAAGAACAGAGCAAAAGCAGAGAGCTTTGAAGAGAGAGAATGTGTCAGCATACACAGAAAATGGTTTAAATAATAATAACAAATCTTTCTGAGTTTTGTGTGTTTGGAAAGAGAGAAAGATCACATGTACAATCTTTCCAACAACTTGAACATTGGAGAAATGGAAAAAGAAAAGAAACGGAAAAATGTTGTTTGTTCCAAGGTTGGTATGTATAAATAAACTTATTTGTTGGAATATTTATATGCTATAAAAGTGTACATCAATATCAATAATTACATTCCTAATTAAGTCAATTATTAAAATACAATTTTGCATTTATTATTAGCATTAAAAGAAATAGAGAAATGACAAAAGCACCAAATAGTGTTTAATACGACCCCGAAATGAAATGTGATATAAGGTGATAGTTTTTAATTTTTTTTTTTTTTTTTTTGAAATGATAGTTTTTAAATTAAATCATATGGATCTCATATTTAATTTTGTCAATAATAATAAATATTAAGTGATTTCTAATATATATTTTTTAATTTAATAAATATTTTAAAATTTCTTTAACCATTCATAATTTGTGACCGCATATATATATGGACACCATACCTAATAACAATATTTATTAATAAATAATCTTAATGATTTTGCCTAGTAATTATCTTATCAAAATAAATAACTATGAGAAATTATTGACTTGTACATGTACTTTTAATGTTTAAGTTGAATTTTTTTTTTTTACATAGTTCTATAATACAATTAGCGAGGATAAGGATTATCTATAAAATTTTAGAAAATTTATGATAATATAGGATGCGAGAATTCTTGTATATATATTTATATGCAAGTGTAATTAGTGGTAGACTCAAAATTTAAAGTGAATAAGGGTAATTTTTTAAGACAAATAGACAAAAATAAACTTTTTTTAAAAAATATATTCTTAGAATTTTGAGTCCACCCTCTTAAGTGGCGTTTGTTTGGAGGTAATGAAATAGAAAGAAAATTACTTATCAAAAAAAAAAAAAAAGAAATGGAAAGAAAATAATTTTCATTCTATTTCTTTCTTTGATTGCATTTTAAAGTATTAGAATGACATTCGAATGGAATGTTCTTTCACCATTTTGGTGGAATCACTATTCATTCCATTTTAAAAAAGAAAAAAAGACCATTCCAATATAATAAAAGAAAAAATTTAATAATTTTTTTATCAAGTATTTTAAATTTTATTCCATTTTAATCTTATTCCTATTCTATTCTTATATTTTCATTTCTTCCAACCAAACACTATCTAAGTGTAATACACGATTTGAATGCAGTCACTAAGAAAATTTTCATTCTTATTTTGTATTTATCATTCTAAATTCTTAAAAATTTTCAAAAACAGTATACACTATTACGAAGAAAAAAGTATAATTATTAATTATTATTTATTTATGTAACAAAAATATATAAAAAATTATAAAGTATTCATAAATATGATTTTATAAAATTAAATCAATTTTAATTATTCATAAGAAATACAAATTTAATTTTAATAAAAAAATGAAATAATAAAAAATTAATATTAAAATAAGTTATTGTGTCAGATACACTAGTTACAATTTATTAATTAAAGAGTATTATTATAGGGTACCAAAATGATAACTTTTATAATTTGTTAACGGTTCCTAATAAAAAAAAATTAAAATAAGCTAATACCAACAACACAATATTTAACATTTCTCTTGTGTAAATGGTATTGTCCATTAGATTGGGGAAGATACGTGGACATTACGTGTAACTACTTACAAAGTTTACAACAACACAATCACCACCAACCCTATGGGCACCACCTACCACAAAACATATTTGAATTCAATTCAACTCTAAACCAAACCCAATAAATTATGACTTTGCATTTTGGTTTCAGTGTGCTTTTGTATAGCTTTTTTATTTGAACAATAAAATATTCAAAGAAAAACCACACATAAATATCTTTTGGTTTTCTATAAATTACAAATTTAAAGAGTGAATATCTTTATGGTGTATTAGGGCTAGTTCGATACAGTTATGCTGTGGGAAAAAACAACTATAGCAAAATTGTGGAAAAAAGTTAAGCTAAGTGTTTAATAAATTATAAATTTTAAAGTATTGTGAGTTGTTAAGATCTATTATAATGATAATGATAATGATATAATCTAGTTTATTATAATCACAAATATGTAAGAACATATTTTATATAATAGTTTATTTTTTATATATTTTTAATTCTTTTTTCAAATATAAATTTATATGCATTTAATAAAAATAATTTATAGTATTTTTTTATTCTGTTTTATCAAATGTAAAAAAAAAATTAGAAACTCAAGTATATAAGAAAAATTCTAAGTTGATGTTCTTTGTTAATAATAAATAAAATATAATGAGTTTATTTTAATTTATTTTAATTTTTTTAATATGTTATAAATAAGTAAATATGTTTAGTAAAAAAAAATTATTATAGTTTTTTAATCAAAATAACTTTTTCTAAAAGTTGGGTTGGAACAGCTTCAACTTTTAGCTGTAGTTTTTTCAAAAATTCTTCAAAAAGCTATTTTTTGACTGTTTACCAAACACATTTTTATCACAGTTTTTTTAAAAAGCAGATTTTAGTTTTTCCAAAAGCTATACCAAACGGACCCTAGATCATTTTTAACAGAGAGCTATAAATGTAGTGCATTATTATTTTTTAGAATATTTTGCTAAAACTTAACTCTAATAGTGATATAAAATGTATGCCAAATTCGGTCAAAACTAAAAATTGTACCAAATTTGGCACAAAAGAAAGCATGGGCCAAATTTTAACACACAATAAATACTATCTTTTTTAATTACCTGTTTGCCACTTATTAATACTATTCATTGACTTTGAATAAGACATATTAATAAGATTTAAATAATATAAATAAAATTAATTATTTTGTATATTTTGAATGAGCATTAATGGTAATATTGACTTTTATAATTACAGTAGAACCTCTATCCAAGAATACACTTGGGACCAAGAAAATAATATTCTAATTGAGAGGTTAGAATTAAATAGAGTTACACTTGAAAAAAAAATCAAAAAATCAAAAAATATCAATGTAACAAAAATACCAATAAACAATTCTTAATACTATATTATATTAAAATTATTATCGAGTAGATATAATATTTATACATGTACTATAATTTGAAATAAAATTATTAATTCTACATAAATAAATTTATAAAATATATGTATATATTTTTTTAAGATGTAATTATTCTTATATAGATGTATATATTTTATTAATACGAGACTTAAAAAATGTATAACTAATTACAATATAGAGGTTATTCTTATTTATAACTGGCCCAAATTGGGACTTCATTTTTTATAACAAATTAAAGGTTATTCTTGAATAGAGTATTCTTAAACAGAGGTTCTGCTGTAATTTGTACATTGTGCATACTAGTTTGCACCTTGTACATCGAAGTACAAATATAAAAAATGGGTCAAATATAATTTTATATTTTGAAGTAAATTTAATTTAAAATATACACTATATTCATGAGAGATGATCTAATACTTTTTTATTTATTGACTTTGGCTTGTACAAGACAAGATCCATATTTTTGGTTAGGGTCTAACACCATTTTATTAGGATTGAACGTGTAAAAGTCATTGAAAGTCTTTGATGATAATATAAGATATATTTAGTGATATGACAGATCTATATAGATGTGAAATTGCTTTAGATTTAGATTTAGTCAACAAGCTCACTTAAAATATATAACCACACTCAATATTTGAACCAAAAACCAAATACAATCAAATAGAAATTATCTTTTTTAAGAAGCCAAAGCTTGAGCTGTTTGTAAAGGCTATTTTGAACCTTGTTTTCCAGTCCAAAAAAGTTGGAAACTTACCATGTAGATGAGCATGTAGTGTTCCATTTGATACCCATTTAGATTTTAAAGAATCTATCCATATATTAATTTAAGTAATTGAAATTGGTAATAGACTTTGTTACTGATTTATTATATATTTCTTTACCGGCTTTCTTACTTAAATACATTTATCGTTGATTTACTTGTGTTTTGGAAAGTCATACATGTGATGGTTCTTGGTCTATTGACTCTATTTTTCATGTTTAATTATTATTATTATTATCATTATTATTATATTGTATGACCTATAACACAATTGAAAAAATTGACAGAGAAAATTATGGTCTACAAAAATAGATTCTTGTTCATGGTTAATTGAATTTATATCATTCATAAAACATTAATTTATAATATTAATGTGATACTACCCTCAATTCTTAAACAGTGATGAGAATGTGTTGAATTCTGCAGTAGAATTTTACTTGCTAGACCCTTTATTGAACCAAAGATGTTAGTAAGATATTGTAGTGAAATTACTTCACTATGATGCTGCTGTTATATATGATGACTAACAGCAACCAAGCACCAATAAAACAAACACAAATGACAGTTGAACTATAAAACTAGAAAAATGTGAACAAAAGATGAGAAAACTTAACTCGATTCAATGACAAAATGAATGATCTTTATTACTTTGAATCAACACATTACAATCTGATATTACAACTCAAACATCTAAGGTGGATTACTCCAATTACATAAATCTCACATTAGGATACACATGTGATCAGGCCCGGCCTTGGGCATAAGCGGGTTAGGCCTATGCCTAGGGCCCACCTAGCCCAGGGGCCCAAAAAAAATATTTCCCTTTTAAAATTATACAATTTTTTTTACTGATTTTAAAAAATACCATATATTTTCTAAATAAGGGCCCAAAATAATTTTTTTTTTCTATGACCTACTAAAAGTCAGGATCGGCCCTGCATGTGATCAAATTTACAACCCTCATACATTCTGGTTTCTTGGAGAAAATTAGACTAGGGAGAGTTACATAGATTCTTCTAGGTGCTGAGTTAGTTCTTGAGTTGTATGTGTTGATGTTTATTTATAGGTATTGGAGTTAGTTGGTCTAAGAGAGTAAGACGAAGTTAACTATCCAACTAACTTGTTATCCAAAGTAGGTGTTGTTGGCATCATATTTGTTTTAGTGTTCTAATTGTACAACAATATCACCTGAATTAGATCAGTAAAACAGATGAGAGATAGTGTGTAGTGATGCGTATTGTATGCCACATTAAATTTACTATTATTTTGACTCTAATACTTCTAATTATTTTAGTATAAATGTAAGTAAGGATCGATCATACGAGGACTATGTTTATTCAATTATTTAAAAATTAGTAACAAGAATTAAAAAATGAGATTTTGATTATGAGAATAAAATAACATAAATAGAAACAAAAACGAATTAAATGTGATACTACCATATGAGATAAATAGTAGTTAAAGGTTATTCTCCACCCTCAATAATTATTCTTAACTTTTATTAATGAATGTAATTTTAGTTCTCTAATCAAACTATTAATCGCGCAGATAAAACTAAAGTAATCAAATTATCCCAATCTCTCTGTTACATGTAATCAAGGTAAAACACTCAATAATTAACTCTATTATCTAAGTAGTAAATTCACGAAGTATGCAATTTATTTAATTTTGAATTAAGTTTTTTTTAAAATAGATTTAAATCGGGTCGGATCAGATCCGATCCTGGAAAAAATTAGGCGGGGCAGAGCGGATCTGATCCAATATCCAATAAATATTCGAATGTTTCAGATCAGAGGTGATCCGTCGGATCGGAGCTCCAACCGGCTCCAACTAAATGGATCTTTTTGACATGCCTATTGATAATATTAGAAATTGTAATTTATCACAAACACTTGAAATCCTAGACTATTAGGTGAATAGTAATCCTAAGATGATAATAGACTAAAGTAAAACCTAATTTAGGGATCGTTTAAACAAGATTAAAACGATAATCATGACATTGAACATAGAAGAATAGAAGCAATTTTATATAATAGAAACTAAAAATTAACATTCACCAATGAAATTAGAAACTCATATTTCGGGTTTTGAAATAACTCTTAACTAAAAGAAAATTACTCAGAACTAGACATTATAATTAAAATCATAATAAATAGTAAGAGTTTAAGGAGTATGTGGAAAAAATAATCCATTAAAAACCTTTACTTTGTTTTGTCTCCAAATAGTTGTTCCAACTATTTTTCTGTTACAAACTTTCCCTATTTAGAAAGTCGGTTATGTTAGTTAAAAACTAATTTGTTGAGCTGTTAAGTATATATTTGCTAATAACTTTTTTTTTTTTTTTGTACTAATAACTCTTTTATTTTTATTCTATATAAAATGTGGCTATGTAAAGAAATTTTTGGTTTAACGATAATTTTTGGATTTCTACATTAACTTTAACAGAATATCTTATTACTCAACAAAATATTCTTTATTAATTTTATAATATTATTAAACTCTATTTCAAAAATTTAAAAAAAAAGGAAATTACCACATATACTATTTTTTTTAACTTTTTTTTTTTTTTTTTCAAATTTACAGTTTGAGTTTCTAAAGTGCTTGTAGCGCTAG
Organism: Cannabis sativa; assembly: GCF_029168945.1. Lineage (NCBI taxonomy): Eukaryota > Viridiplantae > Streptophyta > Magnoliopsida > Rosales > Cannabaceae > Cannabis > Cannabis sativa. The sequence goes on along the minus strand of NC_083607.1, from coordinate 7,372,322 downwards.
TTGCAATAGGGGTTTATGTACGATTTTTAGTTACAATTTAGGCTGAAGCGCTAGTTGCAATAGTTTCTATCTACAATTTCGTAAAAAATACAAAAAAAACTATTTTGAAGTTTAAAAATAAAAAATCCAAAAAAAAAATATTACCTAATTAAAATAAATTAAACATACATGTATTGACGTGCATTGGACGTAACATCAAATCTTAATAAATCTTTGAATTTAATGTTAATTAACAAACAAAATAAAGATATTTAAGAAGACCAAAATAACATTTTTGTTTTTAATGCATAAAAGAAGCGGCGATTTTCTTGATTGTAACAGATACTGAGAGTTTCCCACTCTTTCAGTGTGAATTTCAAAAAACGTAACGGCTACCAAAGACTCCATAGCCGGAAGCTTCATTCCTACTCCGAACCAAGCTTACTCTCTCTTTGTCTTTTCTCTCTCTCAGGATGAGAAAAGCTATACGTAAAGTGAAGAAACCAGACGATTCTAGTGCCAAGGTAAGTGTAGTAATCAATCAAAATGAATTCTCCATTTCTCTTCTCTTCAAAATGATTGAACCCTAGAATTGATATCGGAATGTATTCATTTTCATTTTCCTCTATTTCTTCCGGTTTCGCAGCTGGTTTTAAAAGAGGTGATTGGCTTGACGACTACGAATTGCAATGGATTGGCTTCGAGTTCTTCTTCTTCTTCTTCTTTATCCTCGAGCTGTGCATATGTGGCGGGATGCGTTGTGGTGGTTTACAATGTGGATTCCTGCTCTCAATCGCACCTCATGGTGACTCATCGAATGCCGAAGCCTTTGAACTGTGTTGCCATGTCCGAAGATGGGCGTTTCATAGCTGCTGGAGAGGTATAAAATATAAATCACTTTTCTCATGTTAACCATCTGATATGTTACACTATTTCTGATTTAGATTTTGACGCTTTCAATTTGATTCTACGATTAGTAAAGAAGGTATGTCGATAGATTAAAAGAGTTTAGAGATCGTAATTGTAATGAGTGAAGAGCTAGAAATTAGCATTATTTCAAATCACTTGGGTGGCTTTCACTAGATAGATCGTAAGTTTAAAGTCTAATTTGTTGAAGACAGTTCTCATCTCATTTTGCCATAATTAGGATAAGATCAAGTTTTGTTGCTGACAATTAAAAGAAATTCCTATGAAAGTTCCACATATGATTTCCTATCCCCTTTCAATTTCAAATGAGATCACAGAAGCTTGATTTTGATGGAAATAACAATGTAGTCAATAATGAATTGATCATGAATAAAAGTATCATACTATCACTTCTACATTATGGTAATGGAGGAAGGTGTGTTGTTTTGAGTTGAATTTTTGTGGCTATACGTGATCTGATATGAGTTTGCAGTCAGGAACTCAACCTTCGGTGTTAGTGTGGGACAGTGAGACGCTAGCCTTGGTATCCGAGCTAAAAGGTCATCTTTATGGGCTTGGATGCATTGCATTCTCACCTGATGGTCAGTTTGAATTAATCAATAACATTTGATTCTCATCTATATTTATTTCTATATCCTTTTAGTATATAATGTTTTTTTCCTCTTAAATGATCATTATAGGGAAACATTTGGTTTCTGTTGGAGGATACATCTATCTTTGGGAGTGGCGAAGTGGTATGCTTCTTACTAAGCTTAAAGCAAGTTCATCTTCTTCTGCTATTGCATCAGTTAGCTTCTCGTCAGATGCAAAGTTAGTTGTGACTTCTGGAAAGAAACACTTAAAGTTCTGGTCTGTTGGTTCATCTCCGAAGACTTGTTTAAATAAAGGGACCGCATCGTTGGCAGTTCATGGAAAGGCTGTTAATCTTGGTCCTCACAAGGAAAGCTCATTTATATCTATTGCATCCACCTTAAGGGCTAATGGTATAACCATGTGTAGCCAAGCTGGTGAACTTTTCTCAGTCTACACATTAACTGATGCAGGTTGGGGACACTTTCCATTAATGTAACGCACTAAACTACTAATGCATTGGAAAATTGAAAACTTGATCTACAAACCCAATTTCCTTTTCATGCAGGTGTATTATGCCATCTAGATTCTGGATTATCAATAAAAAAGTCTGTGGATTTAAAGGTTTGTTGTTGTATGTATCCTTTGTGGTTCGTGATCGATTTCAAAAGAGCCAATGTGTATTAAGTAAAGTGGAACCTTTTTTTGGAGGCTAATCTGGCTACACATATTGTGAGTTTAGTTGGTCTCCATCTCTATGCAAATGTTTGTTTTGTAACACTAGGTCTTTTCATTGTAACTTTATTAGGTGACGTATAATATATAATTATACATGTATAGAGGTTTTGGAGTTTGCCCTGTTTAGAGACAAATCTTATTATGTATTTTGTGTTTGTTCTTGTGTACTTTTTTGCTGGTTTTGTTCTTATGTACTTAGATTTAGGTTTCGACATACCTTTTATTTCTCTAATAATTTGGCAATTGTTCGATCAAACCAATCAATAGAATTCATCTCCGACGAGGAAAAAATGTGTATCCATTTTCTATAATAAAGCAAAAGGAACTAACTGCTCGTGTATGTTGTTTTTAGATTTTGTAAAGAATCAGTCATTATAGTTTGGAATGCTCAGAGTCAAAGATTCTCACCATAGGACCTGACATCGGTGCTCTTAGTACTTGCTTTTAGGCTATAATTCTTTTAGCCAATTAACCATTCAAACTTAATTTTCAGGTTGAAAAAGGTTTTGCAATATCTGTATCTGACAAGCTAGTTGCTTGTGCTTGTAGTAATGGAATAGTGCAGCTCTTTGCCATTGATACTCTTAAATATGTTGGAAGTCTTTTATATTCAAAGGACAAAAAAGGTTGTGCAGAAGATGACATTAATAGCCATGCTAAAGAGCCAGAAAATGATATTCTTCCTGATGCCGTTGCTTGCCAATTCACAATGTCAGAAAAGCTTGGTGAGTGTTTTCTTTAAAAGAAAAATTTACCTCAACTTTGTATCTATGAATACCTCAAAATATCCTTCCATTCTGGTTTGCAGTGGTTATTTACGGAGATCATAGTTTGTATATATGGGACATCTATAATGTCAACCAGGTAATTGTTTCTTTAATATTTAGTAGTCTTTACCCTCTTTTCCTTTTTTAATTTGTTTGATAGAATCATTATATCGTTCATTCTGACTTTCTTGCTTTTAAGTTCTTTGATGCTTTTTTGCTTCATGCACATATTGAGAGTTTGGGCCTTTTTTTTTGTGTAAAACCACTCTCATCATTTCAGGCTAGAAGATGTTGTGTGTTGCTTTCACACTCTGCTTGCATATGGGATATCAAGAACTTGTGCTGCGAAAACATGCATGATGAATCCCTTGCATGTGTAGCTAGAGGTTGTTCTGGTGGGGTTTCATTTGCAACATGCTCGGCAGATGGTACTATAAGGCTGTGGGATCTTTCTTTGCAACCTGACCTATTAGAGGATCTTGGAGACCAGCATTCTTCAAGTTTGAAACCAATGAGCTACACAGGCTTAGGTATTTGCAACTTGTCTTACTGTGAATTCTGAGACCTAAAAAAATATTTTAAAAATTTGTGAGAAACTTGACAATTTTTTCTTTTTTTTTTATGCATAAAGAAACAGAGTTGTACTAATAAGATTCAAAGTGATAATAAATTTCATGTTTTGCTTGCCAATTACATTTCTGTTGATTGTAACAGTTAGGACAGGGACATTTGAACGAGATGCTATGGAGTTAGGTTTCAGCACTCGGGGGTTTCGATCAATGGCAGCTAGTCCAGATGGAAAGTACCTTGCTGCTGGTGATTGTGAAGGAAACCTTCACATCTATGACCTACATACTTTTAATTATACATGCTTCCAGGTAATAAATGTTAAATTTCTTTTGAATTCCATACCTTTGAAAGCAAGGCAATGTAAGTATTTTTCTTGATCTTAAAATGGAATGGCCATCCAAACAGGGTGCTCATGATGCAGAGATCCTATCCTTGAGCTTTAATTTGCCGAGCAAGATGTCTGATTCTGAAGAAGTCATCAACGGGCATTATTTCCTTGCTTCAGGGGGCTGTGACCAACTTATTCATCTTTATGATGGCAAAAGGTCTTAGCTATTAACTTTAAGGGCTTTACATGTTTATGGGATCGTCATATTGATTAGGCTTCCCCCATGACAGGAATTTCGATCTCATCGAAAGAATCGATGATCATTCTGCTGCAGTGACTTCTGTAAAATTTGCTTGCAATGGTCAAAAGATTCTAAGTTGCAGTGCTGATAGGTAAACTATTCATGCTTTCAGTGTAAGCTTGATTGTACTGAATTTGTAATGACCATGTTGTTGTGTACATCTCATTCCATAAAGGTGGAGTTGCCTTCTTTCTTTTTGTGCTCTGTGATGATGATGAATTCAGTTTACCTATTAAAATATTGCCTCTTCGTGTAAACTTGTACTTTTTTCCTATATTTATGAGTATGATTTCATTTGTGCAGGTCTCTGGTGTTCCGTGATGTTACAGTCACAGATGATGGTTTTCGAATTTCACATTTTCTTCATCAAACAGCATCACGTGGAACTGTTTATGACATGGCTGTAGATCCTAAGATGGAGATTGTGGTAACTGTTGGACAGGTAAATATCTAAAGTAATAACAAAATTTGTAGAGAGGAACTGCTTCTTTTCAAGTCCAACCAGGCTGATCATTCATCTGAATCATTTAAGCAGAGTAATTTTTGGTTAACTGGCACTGTTATTGCTTGCAATTTATGACAAATATTCTTTCTGCACACAGGATAAGAAGATAAACACATTTGACATCACCACTGGGAAGCTAATTAGATCATTCAAGCACAATAAAGATTTTGGAGATCCAATAAAGGTGAGTTACATTAGTGATGAAAAAGGCACCTCCAATTTCAACTCTTAAGCTAAAACGTTTTCCTGTTTGCAGATAACAATTGACCCAAGCTGTAGTTACCTGGCTTGCTCCTTTTCTAACAAGTCTCTTTGTATATACGACTTTATTACTGGGGAAATGGTCTCACAAGCAATTGGACATAGTGAAATTATTACTGGCGCCATCTTCTTACCTGATTGCAAGCATATAGTTACTGTAAGCCTCTGTTATTCTTAAATTTCATCATTTATGGGTAGGGAATTTTGAAGAATTCAGGGCTCTCTGCTTTCTTTGTTAAGCTTGATATTTGTTTCATTTTGGATTCAAAACAGTGCAGCGATGATGCGATTATGCCTATATATATTATGTTCATTCTTTTGCAATGCATGACACGTATGAACTTCTAAATTTTGTCATGCTATTAGGTAGGTGGTGATGGATGTATATTTGTATGGAAATTGCCTGTTCTTCTGTCCTCTACAATGCAACAGACGATGAAGGAAAAATCAACTCCATTGTCCCCAAAATGTTTAGCCCAGCCAGTAGCTTTTACTGAAATAATTGTTCCTAAAGAAGACTTCCAATGTAGAGATGATTCCATAGATAAATTATCACCAGGAATGTTTGAGAAGATTGGACAAAAGGAAACTCATCAAGGAGGTGAAACTCAGGAGAACAAGAGATTCAAATTTAGCGTCTCAAGACTTCCAAGGTGGGCACAAGACAAATTAACAAGCTCTAATGTCCCGAGAGAACACTGTTTGAATTCATCCAAGGTATCTTACAATTTTATTTCATTTTCCAGGAAATATTAGACTAAGCAGTCTTATTCCACATAAATGCTCTCATAATGTGGTTTTATTTTTAAGTCCATTAGAAGTTTTAAAATTATTGTGCAGACAATTGTTCAAAAATGGCCTTAGTGATTGCTTATAATGCTGTTATGAATAATTATTGGCTCTTGAAGTAACAGGAGCTAAAAGAACAGAAGAATAGCATCTCTCATTTATTGGTTCCTCACTATTTATAGAACTGTAATTCAGGCAAGCAAAATGCCTGAATTATGTAGTTTTCCCTGGTTCACAGTGAAAAAAATCTACTCTTAGGTGGCGTTTGGTTGGAGGTAATGAAATGCAATGGAAAAGAAAGGAAACAATCTTCATTCCATTTTTTTGTTTGGTTGCATATTAAAGTGTTGGAATGTCATTCCAATGGAATGGCCTTTCCACCATTTTGGTGGAATGACTATTCTATTTTGAAATGGAAGGAAAGACCATTCCAATATATGATGAGAAAAAAATTAATAATTTTGTTATCAATTTTTTTATGCATTTTAAATTTTATTCCATTCCTATTCCCATTCCCATTCCATCCAACCAAACGTGACCTTATTTTATATTTATTTATCTAATCTCTAATACCCACTCTGCTTAATACCAGGGAGTAGACTTGAATGATGTTCCTTTAGTTGCTGATGCTCAAGGATACTCTCTTTCCTCTCCTGAGTCTCATATGCGATCTGATCATGAGATGGGATCCAGTGAGGAATGCCCCAGTAGCACGTCCACATTTTCTTCTTATAGTAATAATAAACTCTATTCTCCAGTACATCGAGGAACCTTTAGGTATGCATTCCATTCTTTTGTCAATAATTTATGTTAGTGTTTCGTGAATTTCTGGATGGTATACTTTTAACAGTCATGTTGTCACATAGCTCACAGTAACTATGCATTGCAGTAGCTTTGCCATGGACAAGCGTTGGATCAATGTATATACTGTATGTTTGCCAAATTCTCCAGAGGTGCAGGATATGAGATACACCAATTTGCCAGTGTCTTCCCAAAATACATGTAAGGCTAATTTCTTATACTTCTCTTACCATTGTAACTATAATGGACGAATAAAGGCTAGATAAATGGTGAGAAAATGTTCATATGATACGGCAGGTAAGATAAGTAGTTTGTTTCAGGGAAGAATCCACTTTCACTTTTGGACTATTTGGCCACAATATGACGTTCCTATGTAAATCTCCTTTCACTTTTCTGTTAGTATCAGTGTTTGCTTCTATATTTACATTGGTCAAAACATTTGTTGCCCATTTAACTTTTCATAACAGTGTAGAAATTTGATGAGATTGCTGGTTACATTAGTCTGTGATTTTCATTATAAATTGTACGTACGTTATACAAAGGTGTGTTTGAAATTTTTATGTTATATAAATCCCAATTACATTTTGGTTACATGTGTGTATTTTTTGTTAATAAGTAGTGGGGTTTTGGCTTGCAGTAAACCACAGTTCTCAGCTTGCTTGTACTGATCAGCAATTCATTGGTCTTGAGAGCGGGATTATGGATGAAAGTAATAGTTACACACGAGAGACGAGTGCCAATGAATCTGGTACTATCTACAAGAATATTGGCCAATACCGCTTGCATAATTTGAGCAAATGTAACGAGGCTGTTACTGGGAGTGTTCCTGAAACAGAGCAATTGCATTCAGATAAAGCTGGTGGCGAGTTACAAACAGCTATAGATGCCTGCCCCATTAAGTCTGATGAAAGTGATCTGTTTAAGAAACACTATAGTAGCTTGTCTTTGTCTCGCAAGGTTTGCACCTTTAACTGAAACTTAGTGAAGTTTTTGGATGGGACCTTTTCGTGCAGAGAAATTCTGTGATGCATGTTATGTTGTAATGAAGAGTTGCATTTATATTTCCTTACAGATTGAAAGAGGAAACTCAATCAGAAGAAGGCATTCTGCTCGATATGTTGTCCATCAGGACTATCTTGGTGGATGTATAAGACTTTTTGACTCGCCCTTAAAATCTTCAGGTGGCAAAATCTTGAACTTCCCTGAGGAAACACCAGAAGAGCCATCATACCCGGTTTCAGCTCATTGTAAACAGGTTTGTTGATGCAAAGCAATTTGGTTACTGCATTCGTCACCCGGGGAATTTCGAATTCTTCTGAATCATGCCAAATGCAAATTCCCCATTCAAAAAGCACTTAACTTTAAACCTTTTCCTTTTCCTTTTTATCATCAGTCCTAGTTTTTTGGCAGTTGAACTTTTAGATTATCAAGAAATTTGATATAAATTGAAAACTCCATTATCATATTAACATATTGATAAAAGCACATCATTCTTTAATATTATTGCTGCTGGTGCTGATTTCAGGACACGAAGAACTCGGTACAAAGCTTGAGCACAGAAAACAAACTAGACAATTACGAAACGAAGCTAAAAATCATTGCCTGTGGGGAAGCATTACTGTCTTTAGATACTGCAGCTGAAAAAACTGTTGAGTTATTTTCAGACTTACAAAAAACTCATAATTCTAGAGAAGAGATTTCAAGCCAACCTGAATCTCAGTTATGTTCCAAGGCAGCTGCACTACTTCCATCAATAATGGAGAAAGTTAATGCATTGGCCAAATTGGTGCAATCTTGCAACAATCCACCATGTGGAAAAACAGAAGAAACACATTGAACTCTTCAAATTCAATCTGCTAAATAAAAAAGGTTATTGATCTCTGAAATTCTTCACTGTATATGTATATAAAGGTAGTTATTTTACCTAACAATTACAGTTGACATAATAAAGCATTATTACTATTCTTTCATGAGCTTGATGACTGTTATGAAAGTAAGTCTCAGGAAGGAAGGAAGGACCCATTTTAGGACTTTAAATTGGGCCCATCTTGAGGCCCATCTTAGACTAACAATAAAGGCCCATCTTGAGGCCCATATATACAAAAAGTAACGAATAGGCTGGCTTTGATGCAAACAATAGCAATCTGATCAGGGGGCTCAATCAATCTAAAAGAAACCCAAAAGAAATTTTAAAAAATTGGGATCCTTTCTTGTGTGAAAACTTCTTTTTCTTTTATCTAACATCTTTTCCGAGCAATAAAAATCATCAGGCTCTCTCTCTCTCTCCCTCTCTCCCTCTCTCTTCACTTTAACATTAAAAAGAAAAAGGGATTAAAAGAAAAAAGAGGGCAAAGACCAACTTTTCTTTTTTCACCTCTCCCTTTGAAAACACCAATTTTCTGCTGTTGATTTTCATGCAATTGTAATATAAAACTATATTATAGGGGCAAGTTCCCTTTTTTGTGTAAATTTCAAGGCATGCCAGAGAAGAGATAAAAAAAAAAAACATAAGCTTAGGTTAGCTCCCCAAACACTCATAGGCAATAATAATAATAACCCAACCCAACCCAACCCACTCCACACCTTAAGATCTGTTTGGAATATTTGTAAATCCCTAAGAAGGTATGCCTAGAAATTACCCTGTTGTTGTATGCTTCTCTTTGCTTTTGTCTTGCTTTAGTAACATGCCAAACTATACATTCTTTCTTGGGATTCCTTCACTCTACTTGTATAATCATATAGTTCTTTTCAAGGCTATCATAGGAATTGCACGAGTAAATTTCTAGGACACCCATGATAGGTCTATACTTCTCATATGAGTACCCTAATTGCCATATCTTTACCTTAATGATGCTCATTTTAGCCGTATCAACACATGACCTTAGCCCTTAGGATTCTTCTATTAAATTTATTTTAAATACATGAAATCAAAAATCACAAAACATAAACATTAGATCCAAGGGCTAATAATGATTCATGGGGAGCAATCAGCGGCGGAAAAGGGGATTAGGAATGTATTGTTATCTACTATGTCACACACACACATGCACTAAAACTTTTCAAATGATTAATTAAACATAATTAAACATGAAAATTCTCCTAAATCCAAAGTTATTATGTGTATCTGTCCATGTGTATAATGGCATAAGACAATGTATTTTCATTATAGTGGGTTGGGGGGGCAAAATGTGATCAATTGAGTTTTGTTTTACACAGCCATGTTGTTGGGGGTCCAAGATGTAGGCTTTGTTTAAAGTGGACTATCATTCTATATATATTGTTTTTAGATTTCTTTATATATGTATATATTTTCAAAAATTGGGCAAAAATTAATAAATTTTTTCTTTTCTTTTTTTGAAAAAGCCTTTGATTTATATTCTGCTATTATCTGTGTGTGTATGCGTGTGGGGTAAAGGCCAGCTCTCAATTCAATTGTCTTTTTGTATTCATTTTTTCTTGTGTAATGATGAGTTTACTTTTTCTCTTTTTTCTACAGTTAGACATATGATATTTTTCTTTCAAAAAAAAAAAAAAAATTCACTAATAAAATTCTTAGCCATTGGTCTAAAATAAAACACCTAAATTGGCTCTCATGAGAACTATATATATGTCACTATAAGGGAATAACTTTATATTCTTCATATATGTGAATATGGATTACATGATTATGACCAATAATAATAATGTTAATAAAGACAACATAATTTGATATAATGGCTTCTGCGAAATTTGTGGAATCTATTGGATGTGTCCATGTTTATATGTTTTATTAAGTTGATCATGACCCCAAGAGCTGTAATCCAATCTAAAATTATTCATTTTTATGATTTTTTTAGGAGAAATTATGACCCATTTAAGATAATTAATGTATTTGTTGAGTCAAATGATTATATACTTCTAGGTTACATTATGGTTAAAAATATACATTTAATGGATGAGCTATACAATATATAAATAGTATACCTATCCTAAATTACATTCAATTTGAAATCTTGTCCCTCAAATCTTTATGTAAAATATCTATGTAGAGTTAGAACTAGGATCTTGTAAGTAATCACATAAAGTAATAAACTTGGATAAAACCAAAAATAATATTTCTAATAATTAATTAAAGTACAAAAATATTACTCATACATAATTATATATAATATTGTTAATCAATAACACCTTGTGCAAAAGCTTATAATAATAATAATAATAAAAGTAAATAAAAAAAATCATAAGAAATAACTTACACATTTGAAAAAACCAATACCTAAATCAAAGAATATATTTACTTTTATCGATAATAGAGAAGAAGAAGAAAAAAAAAAGTGATATATAGATAGGTAGGTGGTGGGTGGGGATAGAGGGATAATGGTTTTGTTTTATCAGTTTTTTTTTCTTTCCAATAGATCATTATAAGTATAAATAATTGATATGAAGATCATTATGCATAATTACTTCATATAATTATACTTATTAAATAATAATAAATAATTTTGGAGTAGCTTTCATATAAATATATATATGTATAAAAATAATATTATTATAATTAATTAATTAATATAAATAGTAAGGTTCTGCTACAAATGTTGTTCTTGGGAGGAGTTTAAAATATAGTGAGAAAGACTGAATTTTTCACTTGTTGTTTTCATTAAGAAAATGACAAATTTTTAAAAGAAGGCAAAGAAAGCTCATTCTCACTGCATAAAGCTTTGGTGAGAGACAAAAACTATTTTAGCACTGCCTCACTATCGAATCTTCACTTCTCTCTTCACAAATAAAGGAACAAAAAAATTATTATAATTCACCCTCATATATATATAAATATATTATTTATATTTGCACATATATCCTCCAACATAAGTGATGATCGGCTCTTTTCCATGTCATATCTTATGAGGAAAAAAAATGGACACAAAAGACTGATACCCTTCACAAATCGATTCTAGTTCCATCCAATAATCTTCTTCTTCGAAAGCCCTCTGCATATATATATATATATACATATGACATATATAGTGACATGCATGCAAATGCAATACTATATATATATTTATATGTATTTTTGTTTGTTAATGAATGTGTTATCATTTGAAAATACCATGTTCATATAATAATCATACCAATAATTAATGATATCATATATTAAACAAATGGTATAATATTTAATTAAATAAATCTCTGACTCTATTTTGTTTGTCCAAAAAAGAAAAATCTAGATGCAGGGATATGAATTATTTACTTGCATATATACTCTCTCTCTCTCTCTCTCTTCTAATTTATTTACTTATTTATATATTTCTAATATTTGCACACAAGGGCACGTTTTCTTTCACATGTTTAAAATAATACATAACAGATAACAATTAATAATTTTTCTCTAGTTATATATGCAAAAGTAATTAGCACCAAAAAAATAAAAAATAATCTAGTGTATATCTATTTATAATATTCACTTTATATATAATATGCATGCATCTTTATTTTGATTTTTTTCTTCTGCCAAATGCCATATGTGCATGTGCATGAGATTTTTAGCTCTATGGTTTCTAGAAATTAGCAAAAAAATAGCCACAAGTTGATTATTATTAATAATTAATAATACATAATTAATAAGATGAGATAAAAAAATATTTTATGTTTCCTTTTTATGCTTTAAATTAAAATGTAGTATACCATGGGTAAAGTATACCTCGATCGGGGACCAAAAGAATAATATTAATTTTCATGAATATTATTCTAGTAAATATATATCAATTCAATTCGTGGAGAGCCATGCAAATTATATTTATAAGAATAGACCTTACAATGATTGATTTGAGAATGACATATTTATATGGCTTATATATTTTCTCAAACTAATTTTTATAAACGAAATATTTACACATATATTTGGTGGGGACTATATAATTTTTAATATATATATATATAATATATGTCACAACAAAGATGACATATTAAAACAAGACAGGATGTAACACCAAGATAATTATATACCTGCAGGAAATTAATACATTTCGAAAATACCCCTACACCAATACCCTAACAGTCAAAAAACCAAGGTCAAAAATGACCTTCCCTCTCTTGTGCGGATCAAGAGAATATTCCCTCAAAACCCTACCACCTTTAAGGCAGCATAAAGCCTTTTTCAGTTTCAAACCCTAGCAGCCACAACTTTCTTTTTCTCTAAACCTAGCAGCCGAATGTCACCCTTCAGCCTCTCTTCTTCTTCTCTTCTTCTTTGCTGCAAACAACACCAGCCCCTTTCTTCTCCCTGCAATATATTGCAGAAAAAACCAGCAAGTTCTTGCTGCAATAGATTGCAGAAAAAAACCAGCAAGTCTTCTCCTTCTCTTCTTCTTTTCAAAACTAGTTCAGGAGCTTCAACAACCAGTCCACTGCTGCGTCTTTTTTTTTTCTCTTTTCCAGCTCCTTTACACCTGCAACATACACACCATATAACCCGAAAAACCAGAGAAGAAGTAAAAGAAAAAACCAGCAGAAAAATAACAAGAAGAACACAGAAAAATGATTTCGGAGTTCCCTCTAAATCAGAGGTACTGTTGGGTTTTATGCCCTAAATAAAACTCATTTCAATATAATCAGATTTACTTATTAATATTATTCAGAAATAACATTTAATGTTGCATGGTTCACATGATTTATTTCATGATTATATGTACATAATGTATGAATTCATCTGAAACCCTTTTCACATACTTGATCCTGTTTATTGTGCCGTCAACACATTGGAAAGTAAACATGGCTATCTGAATAAAGTTTCCTAGATTTATCAGACATAGGGTTTTACTGATATGATAATCTACAACAGAGTTTACTTGCATTTGGAGAAGTGCTATGTTCTTTCCAGAGCATTGGTTAAAGTAAAGCTCAGGTTGGATGCATGGAGTATGCATCGGAAGGGACCGATATTGAACTTTGACTTAGATTTATTAAACTTATCGTAATATCTATTCAAGTCAATATCGCCTAGTTGATCCTAGATCAAATGTTCTTAATCCTGTTATGATTAGGCTCAATCTTGAAAGGCTATTCGTGTTCTTTGATTTGTTAGTTAAGCCTACTTTTAGGTCAGGGTGATACGTATATTTTTGGAACACGGTAGTGCAATTGAGTGGGAGCGCTATCATAAACATGGAATCTATAGCTTCTATCTGGCGAATAGTAAGCAAAGGATGATCTCCTTCGAGCTTGACCAAACGAACATAAATGGTGGAGTACTCATTTCACATAAGCTGAAATATCATTTATACGGGGTCAAGTATTTTAAGGAATAAATACATTGTAGGGTGTAACGGTAATTTAATCCCTTTACAATGTAGATCATTCATATAGAGGATCAGTGATCAAATTAGGATTATAACAATGGATAACTAATGATGTGTCTATATGGTGGAACATATAGAGCATTCTATATAACTGAGAGTGCAATTCTAAGTTCTATGCGTTGATACAACGAAGAATTAATAAGTTAGTGAATTTTAGTGCTAAATTCTTGATCTACTTATTGGAAGCTCGGTTATATAGACCCATGGTCCCTACACTAGTTGAGATAATATTGCTTGTAAGACTCATATAATTGGTTTTGATTAATCAATTATAATTCTCAAATTAGACTATGTCTAATTGTGAATTTTTCACTAAGTAAGGGTGAAATTGTAAAGGAAGAGTTTATAGGGGCATATTTGTTAATTATGATACTTTGTATGGTTCAATTAATAAATATGATAAATGAAAATATTATTTAATAATTATTTATAGTTATTAAATAGTTAGAATTGGCATTTAAATGGTTGAATTAGAAAATTGGCGTTTTTGAGAAAATCATATGAAGAAAAGATAAAACTGCAAAATTGCAAAAAGTGAGGCCCAAATCCACATGTATAGGGGCGGTCACTTTTGTAGGGAATTTAAACTGATATTTTCATTATTTTAATGCCAAATAATTCAAACCTAACCCTAGGGTAATGCTATAAATAGATAGTGAAGGCTTCAGGAAAAACACACTTAAATTTTCTACTTTTTCATTCAGAAAAAAACTGAGCCTTCTCTCTCCCTATCTTTGGCCGAACCCACTCTCTCTCTCTCTCTTCCTCATTGAATTTCAAAATTCTTAGTGTATGAGTAGTGCCCACACACAGCAAGTGATACCTCAATCATAGTGAGGAAGATCGTGAAGAAAGACTTTCAGCAAGAAGGAGGTTTCAGCATCAAAGATTCAGAGAAAGAGATCCAGGTTCAGATATTGATAATGCTCTGCTACAGAAAGGAATCAAGGGTTAGATATCTGAACGGAAGGAGTCATATTATTCCGCTGCACCCAATGTAAGGTTTCCTAAACTTTATATGTGTTTATTTCATCGTTTTAGAAAGTTCATATTTAGGGTGTTAATCAACATACTTGTGAGTAGATCTAAGATCCTGGTAAAATAATTTCCAACAGGTACGTCTCCGTCAAGCGACCCTCAAAGTTGCTCGATTCTTCACTATCCAAATCGGTTTCGGGTTACAAGGATTTTGGAGATTCCAAGCTACAAAGTCAGCTGGTAATCTCTTGCTCTTTTCTCTCTTTTCTTCCTTTATTTTTCTGGTTTCTTACAAAAGAAACTATCTAACTCTCTCTCTGTTTTTCTCTCTTTACTGAGGTGGTTTTTCTTCATGAAAAACAAGTTGCTGCCTTTCTCTAGGTTGAGCCGAGTATCACTTGTCAAAGTGGGCAGGTTGTACATCTATTTATATTGTTGTTGCTGGCTGTTGTTGTGTTTGTTTCTGAGCTAAAAACAGTTATAAAACTGTTGTAGATATTTCCTTGTAAAGCTGAAAGTTTGTTAGAGTCTTGAGATATTTGTTTGCTTCCTAATATTGTAAAGAGATAAGAGATCTAGGCCTATGAAAAATAGAACCGACAACTCTATGAGTTATAATGGTCTGTTGAGGCTTGTAAAAGATCTTTGTTTTATTTTCCTTGTAACTTTTATATGCGACAGATAGTATGAGAATTTATCCAACAATTTCCACCTAAATTTCCATACTAACAGTCCAAAAAAGTATTTGCCTTTGCTTTATTTACTTGTTGTTGTCTTTGAGGGTCATTGCTTGATTATGTGTCCATTTACCATACTGTGTCAACTCCCAACAGGTTCATACAATGTTTGAACTTGTTGAGAGTCACCACCTTAGTTCCCATATCTGCTGGGTTCTCCTCAGTAGAAACTTTTTCCACTTGTATCTCAACTTGATTCACCTTGTCCCTTATAAAGTGGTATTTAATCTCTATATGTTTAGTTCGGTCATGGAACACAGGGTTCCTACACAAGTGTACACAACTTTGACTGTCTGAGTACACTCTAGAACCTCTTTATGAAACTTGATCTCTGTCAAGAGTCCTTTCACCCATATGATTTTTTGAATTAGTTATGATTTTTTTAAGATTCGAAAAAATCGGAGTTGTGCTGAAATTCTCATGCGCGCGCGAAAACTGTCCGTACAGCTCACAATTTTTTTGTTTTTCTTCGTTTTTTCATGCTTTTTCATGGAATTAACTTCCGATTTTTTGTGTAGTTCTGTATTTATACTATTACTATTCCTAATTCAATTCTAATTATCATTATGAATTAATTTAATATTTTTTAAATTTAATTCAAGATATTAGTGTAATTTGAATTTAAAAATAGTTAGTATCTATCTTTTTTGCTTAATAATCTATCTTATTTTTAAATTTGATTATATCTTATCTTATTTTTAAATTTAAGGTCAGATTTTAAATTTTTAAATTGAATTTTTTTTTAAATAATTTGACCTTATTTAAATTTAAAATAAGATAACTATAATCATGTAATTTTAAATAGATGTAAGATATTTTGCTAACTTTTAAATTTTGTTATTTTATGTATTTAAATTACATTTAAAATCTGAAAAAGATATTCATTTATCTTTTTCAATTTTTTATTTAATTTTTATTTATAAAATAACATTTAAATTTTAAAAGTAGTTAGCAAATTTTGAAATGATATTTAGGTTGGTTGAAACCTAATTTTTCAAAATTGTAGGTTTAATTTTAAATTTAATTTTTTTTAAATTTCGAATTTTTTCAATTTCTTTTTTTAAATTTTCGAAAATTATTTTTTATTTTATTAATTATTTTCGAAATTAATTATTTAATTTAAAATTAAATAAATCCTACATCCAACTATCCAACTAACCTTGTTGCAGGAGTTTGTGTTTTAGCTTATGTGTAAGTTTTCAAAACTTATTATTGCTTGATTGCAAATAGCCATGGTTAACTTGTTGACAGATCCAATGATCTGATTTTAACTCATGGCTCCCTTGGTCAAGTAAATAATTTGTAACAGGTAATTTTCACAATCTTCTTTCATCTGTGTATGACCTAGCAACATGATAGGACCCATCCAAAGTGTGTCTGTGTGAGCCTATGTGTTTTATTTCATTATAGATGCATATAGGTTGTTGTTGCTAAATAAAATATCATAGTTCTTGATAGATTTTATTTAGGCTCATTTAGTTTTTGGGCCTATTCAATTAATAACAGTTGTTCATTTTAAGGTTAAATTCCTCTCTTTTAGGCCTTGTGTGAGAGCTGGGAGCCATAGTAGTGGGTACGACATACTGAACCCGGCACCCCTTCACATGAACCACCCCAATTGTGAAGGCCCATTTGCCTGATTTGAATAACTGTACTAGGTTAATTAAACTAGTTTAACCTAATAAAAATTGATTAGCAACATAATTAATTTCATTTATTTTGAAATTAATTTAAGAAAAACATAGTTTAAAGAATTTTATTCTAAGCTAAACTATGTGTATTTTCTTGTATTTAATTAAATATAGAATTATAACCATCTAGATTCTTTCTGAAGCTTAATTTAAATTTTTCATTAAATATTCCTATTTAAGTTGATATTTAGTTATCTCTAACTAACCAACTTAAATCTGAATATCTTTTGGATTTAAAATTTCAAAATTAAGTTGAGGAATTTTAGGCATTGGTTATTAAGATTCTTTAGATATTTTTTAAGTTAATATCTTTTCGAATATTAACTTAAAATGGAATATTTTTAAATTAAGTGGTTACAACTTAATTTTTAACATTTAATTAAATTTTAATTTGAAAATATTTAAGTTCTAGATTTTTTTCTAATACAACTTAAATTAGATATTTTTTCAAATTTTGTGGAAAAGATACTTAGTCAAATAAGATATTTTCTAGATAGTTATTTCTAGACTATTTATTATTTCTAATATTAAATAGGAAAATATTATACATTGTGAAATTAATTATTTAAATAATTAATTTTGGTACAATTTATTTTAAGTGTATTTTTTCCTAGTATTAAACTAGAGATTAATAATTAAGCCTTCTCTACACTTAATTATTTATTTCTTGAATTTAATACATTTAATTAATTTGAAAATTAAATATCTAACTTGATTTTCATCATGATACTTAAATACTTCTTTTTCATGACACTTAATTAAATAGAGAATTATTTTTAGTTGAAATTTAATTTTTCAACTAAATTTAAATAATTTTCAAAATATATTTTTCTTTATTTTATTAATCAAATTTTGAAATTGCATTTCTTAAATGCTGGAATTTCAAATTTTATTTGAAAAATAGATTAAAATTGTAAATTATTTATTTTAATTTTGGACCAACTTAAATCAATGATTTTTTCATTAATTGATTAATTTAAAATAAATGAATTAGAATATATTATTAGAAATCAAATTAATTAGTCAAAGGAAAATCTAGATAGCTGATAATTTTGCTTGAAGTATTTTTCTAATGTATTTAATTAAATAGAAAATTAATATTTAAGTTGATTTTCATCATCTACTTAAATATTTAAAAAAAATTCTTATATATCTAATTAAATAGGAAAATTATATTTTTTGTTGTAAATTAATTTTATTAATTAATTTTGGGCCAACATTAAATTAGAATAATTTTTCCAGGATTAATTTTTTATTTTAACATGCATTTTCGAAAATTGTGTCCTAGAATACTTTAATTTTTTGAAATGCAATATATATTTATAGAAAATTAAATTTGAGTTATAAATTAATTTTGTAACAACTTAAATTGAATATTTTTCTAATTATTTATTGGAAATTATTACTAAGATGGAAATAATTCATGTTATTTTCATATCCATCTAAGTAAAATTTATAAATATTAAATTAAAATTTATATTTAGAATTTTTCATTCTAAATTGGAAATTTTAATTAATAAATATATATATTTATTTTAATAAATATATATATATAAATAGATTAAATAAAAAGAATCAAAGAAAATACAACTCTCTTTAAATAATGAGCTTTATTATTAAGATATTCGATCTCCATTGTGGGTTTTACACCGCGTTTGTTTTAGTGAGTAATCCTCCCTAATGGAGGAACGTTCATTAGCAATTTCGCACCGTTTAATCTTGAATGATAAGTAGTTTGTAAGTGTTTTGTATGGTATGGATCACCCTAATGGTGGCGACCATACTTGACTTGCAAATTATGAAACAATGGTGGAAGCTCATAAGATGGAATTGCCTTGACTCTCGCCTAAACGGGACAACGCTGAATTCTAATCTTGGTCGAATAAAAGGTTGCTAGAATGTTTAACATTTTAGATGAGCTGACAATTCTATTCAATAGATGGTAGCTTTGACTCTCGCCTAAACGGGACACTGATACCAGTTTGTTGAAAACCTTGGAAATTATTTAGGATTGTATGTTTTAGTATTTTCACTTGTAATTCCTACTTGCTATATGCTTATAATTTCTGAATTGTGTATGAATTTATATTGAACCATGTTATTTTCTTTTATTAAGTTGTAGTTTTTTTTCGAATCTTCATTGTTGGTCTAACTTGGCTTGTTTATCTAATGAGATAAATCCCTAGTGGATTTTCACCATTAGACATACATAATAGTGTTAGATCTTGAAAGATAAATATTGTATATGCGACATCTAGTTGTTCATCAATTAATGACACCTTAGACTAGTATTTTTACGATATGAAACAAGAAGATTGTATAAATAAGATTACTTTGACATTCGCTAATCGAAGCATCGTTGGATTCTTATTTATAAATGAAATTATCCTAATTCCTCTTAGCTTATTCATTTCGAATTAGCTCAATAACATATCATTGGATGAATGGTCTATAAATCATTTCATGTCATTCTATATTTTCTCTTAAGAAATTAAATGACGCATATGATTATAGTCTCGAAATTCTATTCCCAATTGATATAAATCCTCAATCTTAGAAGTCTCCTACTTGTATGGGAAAATCAGACTTAGAGTTAAGTTAGTAATGGTGGTCCAAGATAGAATTACTCATTATATTTGGTATAAATTTAAGTCTTTGACTTTAATTTTAGATTCCAAACAGAAATTTTCTTATATTTCTAATTCCAGAATACAATACAGTTACACTTTCTCAAGTGTTTAATATCCATCTTCTATTAATGGATTCAAACTGTATGGAATATGAGTTAGGTATTCTGTGACCAGGATCCACTTGCAGTATTCTATGAACTCATTGATGTAACTATACCTAAGTCATCAAAAGACTCAACCACATTTTTTTAATCTATGGCATTTGTATCTTGATCATAGTGGATTTGACAAGATCAATCTCTGCAAAGAGTTAATATGCCTATATCCACTGAAAGTAGTTCATCTCATTCGCAGATGGATGTACATTCAGGGGTGGATATAAGTTTTTCGTTGTATTCCTAAAACGTAACTCTAGATTATACCTTATGCAAAGAAATTTGAAATGTTTGAAAAATTTCATAAATTTCTAGCAATGGTTAAAACCATTAAGGTAAGTGGTTAAAGATCTTGCGAACTGATAGGGGTGAAGAAATAGTTAGTAGATATGCAGTTCAAAGATCATTAATTTGATTTTTGAATTATATCCAAACTTACCTCCCTTGAAATTTCGATTTGCATATTGATGATTAGTTACTAGTCGTTGCCTAAATCCTTCTATGATAATACAATTTCAGAATGATGTAATGGTTGTATACTTAATGTCAATCATTACTAGATCCATGGATGACCTAATCAAAATCTTAAGAAAAGCTAGGACTGTTAACCATGGTTTGTTAGCTATTCTAAGTGATTAGGGGTGGACCATCCCATAGTCAATAGATAAGAAAGTGTTTGTTCAAACAAATACTACTTTTCTAAGAAAATGACTAAGTCTGAAAATAAAGTAGCAAATAAAGGAGATATTTTTTCTTGATTCCAAAAGTGTTCTATCATCTTATATGACATATGATGATCCCACTGCCTCTGTTGTCTTGTCACAACCAAAGAGGTTAATACCATTTAGTTTTCTTCGACATAATTCACGGTACCTTGTCGTAGTGGGAGAGTTTCTAGGAACTCACCTTCTTATGACTTGGGAGACACTAGTGATTAAAATCCATTGTGAGTTTAAACTAGTAATGGATTGTCAAGATAAGAAACTAAGAAGAAAGCCAATAGAACTATGGTTTAATCCATTCACATGGAATAACCTAAAGTTTTCTATTACAAGGACATAAAGGGAAATTTCGTATATTAAGTCTGTTCAATGGACTTAACAAACTTCCTGTTCCTAGTATTATAGGTTTGAGTTTATCTAAACCTATGGCTTGTGGTATACCTGGTAATTACTTACTCTAATGCAAGCAACTTACTTTAGTAAGATGCTGAAGCATTTTCTTTCTAATGGCAATCTATAGAAGCTTCTCGACTTCTAGGCATAGATTTTATTTATCTAAGGAAAAGTCTCAACTATTCCAGAAAAGATAAAGCCATGAAAGAATTTCTTAAATCAACAGTGAGAGGTCTTAGATATGCTTTTGTATGCCTTAGACCAGACACCTGCTGTTGAGTGGGAGTAATGAGTAGGTATCAGATTAATCTAGGAGAAGAACATTGGAAGACAATCAAGTAAATCCTAAGATTAAGAAGAGGAACTATATGTTAGTCTATAAGGGTGTGTTTAAAACTCTTAGACTACACCATATCAGATTTCGAAATTTGCCTTTGTGCTAGTAAATCTTTCTGATAAGATGGTGATTACTCTGGGGGTGGAATAGTGATTTTGGAGAAGTGTAAAAACCTATCTGAAGTCTCTAGGTCTACCAGAGAGGGACTGAATGTTAAAGTTACAGGAAAGGTACTTATTCAGTCTAAGGAAAGTTCTATACATTTTTGGCACCATTCCAAATTGCCTAAACTACTAGTGTCAATTTCTTGATTAACCAAAAGTAGTTGCCAAAGGTATAGAATCCAGTATCCCAAGAGAGTAGACATATAGAGAGGAATTTCACATTATCAATGATTTTGTGATTAAGGAAGAGTAATGGTGGAGAAAAGGTTGTGGTTAATTCAACTTTTCAGATCCTATTACGAGGAGTTTACTACTACAACACTTGATTTGTATATCGAGGTGTTGAGATTATTTGAAACGCACATTTTGTTTTATATTAGTGCAAGTGGGAGTTTGTTGGGTTTTATGCCCTAAATAAAACTCATTTCAATATAATCAGATTTACTTATTAATATAGATCAGAAATAACATTTAATGTTGCATGGTTCACATGATTTATGTCATGATTATATGTACATAATATATGAATTCATCTGAAACCCTTTTCACATACTTGATCCTGTTTATTGTGTCGTCAACACATTGGAAAGTAAACATGACTATGTTAATAAAGTTTCTTAGATTTATCAGACATAGGGTTTTACTGATATGATAATCTACAACAGAGTTTACTTGCATTTGGAGAAGTGCTATGTTCTTTCCAGAGCATTGGTTAAAGTAAAGCTCAGGTTGGATGCATGGAGTATGCATCCGAAGGGACCGATATTGAACTTTGACTTAGAGTTATTAAACTTACCGTAATATCTATTCAAGTCAATATCGCC
The DNA here is from genome assembly GCF_029168945.1 of Cannabis sativa. Classification (NCBI taxonomy): domain Eukaryota; kingdom Viridiplantae; phylum Streptophyta; class Magnoliopsida; order Rosales; family Cannabaceae; genus Cannabis; species Cannabis sativa. The sequence goes on along the minus strand of NC_083607.1, from coordinate 7,349,821 downwards.
TAGTTGATCCTAGATCAAATGTTCTTAATCCTGTTATGATTAGGCTCAATCTTGAAAGGCTATTCGTGTTCTTTGATTTGTTAGTTAAGCCTACTTTTAGGTCAGGGTGATACGTACATTTTGGGAACACGGTAGTGCAATTGAGTGGGAGCGCTATCATAAACATGGAATCTATAGCTTCTATCTGGCGAATCGTAAGCAAAGGATGATCTCCTTCGAGCTTGACCAAACGAACATAAATGGTGGAGTACTCATTTCACATAAGCTGAAATATCATTTATACGGGGTCAAGTGTTTTAAGGAATAAATACATTGTAGGGTGTAACGGTAATTTGATCCCTTTACAGTGTATATCATTCATATAGAGGATCAGTGATCAAATTAGGATTATAACAATGGATAACTAATGATGTGTCTATATGGTGGAACATATAGAGCATTCTATATAACTGAGAGTGCAATTCTAAGTTCTATGCGTGGATTCAACGAAGAATTAATAAGTTAGTGAATTTTAGTGCTAAATTCTTGATCTACTTATTGGAAGCTCGGTTATATAGACCCATGGTCCCCGCACTAGTTGAGATAATATTGCTTGTCAGACTCATATAATTGGTTTTAATTAATCAATTATAATTCTCAAATTAGACTATGTCTATTTGTGAATTTTTCACTAAGTAAGGGTGAAATTGTAAAGGAAGAGTTTATAGGGGCATATTTGTTAATTATGATACTTTGTATGGTTCAATTAATAAATATGATAAATGACAATATTATTTAATAATTATTTATAGTTATTAAATAGTTAGAATTGGCATTTAAATGGTTGAATTAGAAAATTGGCGTTTATTGAGAAAATCATATGCAGAAAAGATAAAACTGCAAAATTGCAAAAAGTGAGGCCCAAATCCACATGTATAGGGCCGGCCACTTTTGTAGGGAATTTAAACTGATATTTTCATTATTTTAATGCCAAATAATTCAAACCTAACCCTAGTGGAATGCTATAAATAGATAGTGAAGGCTTCAGGAAAAACACACTTAAATTTTCTACTTTTTCATTCAGAAAAAAACTGAGCCTTCTCTCTCCCTATCTTTGGCCGAACCCACTCTCTCTCTCTTCCTCATTGAATTTCGAAATTCTTAGTGTATGAGTAGTGCCCACACACAGCAAGTGATACCTCAATCATAGTGAGGAAGATCGTGAAGAAAGACTTTCAGCAAGAAGGAGGTTTCAGCATCAAAGATTCAGAGAAAGAGATCCAGGTTCAGATATTGATAATGCTCTGCTACAGAAAGGAATCAAGGGCTAGATATCTGAACGGAAGGAGTCATATTATTCCGTTGCACCCAATGTAAGGTTTCCTAAACTTTATATGTGTTTATTTCATCGTTTTAGAAAGTTCATATTTAGGGTGTTAATCAACATACTTGTGAGTAGATCTAAGATCCTGGTAAAATAATTTTCAACAGGTACGTCTCCGTCAAGCGACCCTCAAAGTTGCTCGATTCTTCACTATCCAAATCGGTTTCGGGTTACAAGGATTTTGGAGATTCCAAGCTACAAAGTCAGCTGGTAATCTCTTGCTCTTTTCTCTCTTTTCTTCCTTTATTTTTCTGGTTTCTTACAAAAGAAACTATCTAACTCTCTCTCTGTTTTTCTCTCTTTACTGAGGTGGTTTTTCTTCATGAAAAACAAGCTGCTGCCTTTCTCTAGGTTGAGCCGAGTATCACTTGTCAAAGTGGGCAGGTTGTACATCTATTTATATTGTTGTTGCTGGCTGTTGTTGTGTTTGTTTCTGAGCTAAAAACAGTTATAAAACTGTTGTAGATATTTCCTTGTAAAGCTGAAAGTTTGTTAGAGTCTTGAGATATTTGTTTGCTTCCTAATATTGTAAAGAGATAAGAGATCTAGGCCTATGAAAAATAGAACCGACAACTCTATTAGTTATAATGGTCTGTTGAGGCTTGTAAAAGATCTTTGTTTTATTTTCCTTGTAACTTTTATATGCGACAGATAGTATGAGAATTTATCCAACAATTTCCACCTAAATTTCCATACTAACAGTCCAAAAAAGTATTTGCCTTTGCTTTATTTACTTGTTGTTGTCTTTGAGGGTCATTGCTTGATTATGTTTCCATTTACCATACTGTGTCAACTCCCAACAGGTTCATACAATGTTTGAACTTGTTGAGAGTCACCACCTTAGTTCCCATATCTGCTGGGTTCTCCTCAGTAGGAACTTTTTCCACCTGTATCTCACCTTGAGTCACCTTGTCCCTTATAAAGTGGTATTTAATCTCTATATGTTTAGTTCGGTCATGGAACACAGGGTTCCTACACAAGTGTACACAACTTTGACTGTCTGAGTACACTCTAGAACCTCTTTAAGTAACTTGATCTCTGTCAAGAGTCCTTTCATCCATATGGCTTCCTTAATAGCTTCTGTGGTTGGTATGTACTCCGATTCTGTTGTTGAAAGTGCAACCACAGGTTGGAGTTGGGCTTTCCAACTCACACAGTTTCCTCCTAGTAGAAACATGTAAGATGAAGTAGACTTTCTGCTGTCTCTATCCCCGGCATAGTCGGCATCGCTGTATCCTTCTATGTTGGTGCTGAACTTTTGTTGCTTGTAGATGAGTCCAACCTTAGGTGTCCCTACTAGGTACCTGAAAACCCATTTCATTGCAAGCCAATGAATCTTTCCTGGGTTTGCCATGTATTTGCTCAAGGTACTTATGGCAAAGGCCAGATCTGGCCTTGTACAAACCATCAAGTACATAATAGTCCCAACAGCACTTGAGTAAGGCACTCTACTCATTGCTTCATTCTCTGCTTCAGTCTTTGGACATTGTTCCTTTGTTAAACTGTACTGGCTAGTTATTGGCTGAGAAGTTTTCTTTGAATCTTTCATTGAAAACTTCTCTATAATCTTTTGAATGTAGTCCTCTTGTGTCAAGAATAGTTCGCCCAACTTTCTGTCCCTCTTTATAGTGATACCCAGTATCTTAGATGCTATTCCCAAGTCTTTCATCTCAAACTCAGCCTTGAGTTGCCTCTTCTTCTCATCCACTTGAGATCTCTCCTTGCTGATAATAAGCATGTCATCTACATAAAGTAACAAGTAGATGACTGTGTTGATGTCAGTTCCCTTGTGATAGAAACATGTATCATAGTAACTCCTTGGAAAACCTTGTTTCATCATAAAGGTGTCAAACCTTTTATTCCACTGCCTAGGGGATTGCTTGAGTCCATATAAGGACTTAACCAGTTTACAAACATGGTTCGGTTTTCCCTTCTCTACATACCCTTCTGGCTGGGTCATGTATATTTCTTCTTCCAATTCCCCGTGGAGAAAGGCAGTGGTAACATCCATCTGATCTATCTCCATGTCAAACTGTGTAGCTAAGCTTAGGACCACTCTAATCGTTTTATACTTCACCACCGGAGAGAAAATCTCATTGAAATCGATACCTTCTTTTTGTGTGAAGCCTTTAGCGACTAGCCTAGCCTTGTACCTTATAGACTCATCTTTAGATCTTCCTTCCTTGTGCTTGAACAACCACTTACAAGACACAATACTTTTACCCTCGGGTCCTGGTACCACAATCCAGGTCTTATTCTTCTTGAGAGATCCCATCTCATCATCCATGGCCTTATTCCACTCCTTAGAATTCTTTCCATTAACTGCCTCATTATAAGTCTTGGGTTCCATGTCATCCATTTCCAAATCTGTTAGAAGAGCATAGGCCAATTCTTCACTCCAAATGTTGTAGCTGTATTTCTGATTAGGCTTTGGAGTCCTCTTAGATCTATCCCTTGTCAACTGATAGTTTGTAAGGTCCTCTTCGGTGTCTTCATCCCTGATCTCTTGTTGAGCATCAGTTCCTCCCCCTTGACCATTGTTCATGGGCTGTTGGTTTTGGTTAGGTTCCACCTGAACCATTCCCGGTGTGTCTCTATTTTGTTCCACCTGATTCCAACCTGTTTTAACTTCTAGGTTTGTACCTCCAGGGTTAGTATCTTCCATTCCTGCACTAGACTTTTCATTAGGTAAACAAGGAAAATATTTTCTTGGAATATAACATCTCTACTATTCATAGTTTTAAATCCCCCTTTTTCCTTTACCCAAAGTCTATACCCTTTTACCCCTTCAGGGTACCCTAAAAAACACACTTTAAAGCCCTAGGTTCAAGTTTTCCTATGCTTTGGTGTGCATAAGCAACACATCCAAAAACTTTTAAATGAGAAAGGTTAGGAGGTTTACCTGACCATTTCTCCTCAGGAGTTTTACCTTCAGTTGCTCTTGATGGGCTTCTATTGATTAGGTGAACTGCTGTCAAGGCAGTTTCTCCCCAAAATCCTTGAGATAATCCTGACTGAAGTAGCATACATCTTACTTTGTTTAGTATGGTGCGGTTCATTCTTTCAGCCACCCCGTTTTGCTGAGGTGTAATCCTCACTGTTCTATGTCGCTGCAAGCCATTTTCTTTACAATAGAGGTCAAATTCATTGTTACAAAATTCCAAACCATTATCAGTTCTTAAAGTTTTCAGCTTTTCATTAGTTAAGTTCTCAACCAATAATTTCCAATGTTTGAATTTTGTAAAAGCATCATTTTTATTCTTAAGTAGATATATCCATACCTTCCTAGAATAATCATCTACTATAGATAAAAAATAAGAACATCCACCATGAGTACTGATTTTTTCAGGACCCCATAGATCAGTGTACATACTCAAGTATTCTTTTAGAGTTTTGAGTACCAGTTGTGAACTTTAACGTGTGATGCTTTCCAAGTATGCAATGTTCACAAAAATCTAATTTATTCACTTTATCCTTACCCAACAGTTGTTGCTCACTCATGAGTTGCAAGCCTCGCTCACTTATATGCCCTAATCTTCTGTGCCATAGAGTAGCTATCTCATCTTCTTTGTTGTTGTGAGTTGTAATGTTACAGCTTGAAATAGGAGAGCCTTGTAGGTAGTAAAGTCTACCATTTTTGATTCCTTTCATGATTGTTAATGCTCCTCTACTAAGCTTCATATGACCTGCCTCTACCTTACTCACAACACCCAAATCATCAAGCACACTAATAGAAATTAGATTTCTAGAGAGATTAGGCACAAACCTCACTACTGTTAGGGTTCTTACTATCCCATCATACATTTTAAATCTGATTGATCCCGACCCTTTAATCTCACAGGTCTGATTGTTTCCTAGGATCACTTTTCCTCCTTTAGATTCCCTGTAATCAAACATATAACTTTTGTCATTAGTCATATGAAAAGTACAACCTGAATCTAAAATCCAATCATCTTCAAAAGATGATGCAACAATGTATACTTCACCACTATCAACACTTTCATAACCATCACCATAATTAGCTTGGTTATTTTTAGAAAAATTAGGTCTAGAGTTAGAATTTTCTCCCTGTACTTTATATTTATTTGGTTTGCCTTTGTTTAGAAAATAGCAATCTCTCTTGAAATGCCCTGGCTTGCCACAGTTGTAGAATCCCGTAGGATCAGGTGGTTCTTTTGAGTTTGATCTTCCCTTGTTGTGACTCTTTCCTTTGTGGTGATCTCTGCTGTGACTTTTACTTTTGTAATGTCCATGTTTTCTTTGATTTGTTCTTCCTCTACTGAAGTTTACTTCTCCATTAGAACCTCCATGCTTCTCATTCTTGATCTCCAAGTCCTTTGACTTCAAGGCTGCAATCACTTCTTCTAAAGTAATTTCTGTCCTACCATATTTAATGGCATTCTTCACTTCTTTGTAGGATTCGGGTAATGAGTTTAAGATGATGATGGCTTGGTTCTCATCACTTAATGCCTCATTTTCACCAGAATTAGCCAATTCAATATGCAACCTTAGAAATTCATCTAGGTTTTCATCAAGAGTCTTGCTAGTGCTCATCTTGAAACCAAAGATCCTTTCTTTAAGAAAGATCTTGTTGATTAAAGATTTCTTTTGAAACTGATCTTCAAGCTTTTTCCATATTTTTGCTGGTGTATCTTCTTTGTCAACTAACCTGATAATAGCATCAAACAAATTAAAAATGATTAAACCAGTAGCAGTTTCAAAAAGTTCTTCTTGTGTAGATTTAGAAGTATTTTCTGGCCATTCTATAGGTTCACTAAGAACCCTAAGTAATTTGTTATGAGCAAGAAGAGCTCTAATCTTCTTCCTCCAAATCCTATAGTCCCCCGATCCATCAAACTTGTCAGCATCCACTCTAATATTACTCATGTTTAATTATTAGAACGAGATAATAAAAGCAAGAATGTAACAAGACAAAGTTTAGGTTAGAGTTTTCCTTTTTATCAATTTCTTGATAATTTCAGATTTGGCTTCTTCAATGTTTTGATGATCTTTCTTGTTTCTTGACGTTGTTTCCAGGTGTTGTTGAATCTTCTTGCTTCCCCGAGCTCTGATACCACTGTAGGAAATTAATGCATTCCGAAAATGCCCCTACACCAACACCCCAACAGTCAAAAAACTAAGGTAAAAAATGACCTTCCCTCTCTTATGCGGATCAAGAGAATATTCCCTCAAAACCCTACCACCTTCAAGGTAGTATAAAGCCTTTCTTTTCAGCTTCAAACCCTAGCAGCCACGACTTTCTTTTCCTCTAAACCTAGCAGCCGAATGTCACCCTTTAGCCTCTCTTCTTCTTCTCTTCTTCTTTGCTGCAAACAACACCAGCCCCTTTCTTCTTACTGCAATGTATTGCAGAAAAAACCAGCAAGTTCTTGCTGCAATATATTGCAGAAAAAAAACCAGCAAGTCTTCTCTTTCTCTTCTTCTTTTCAAAACTAGTTCAGGAGCTTCAACAACCAGTCCACCGCTGCGTTTTTTTTTTCTCTTTTCCAGCTCCTTTACACCTGCAACATACACACCATATAACCTGAAAAACCAGAGATGAAGTAAAAGAAAAAACCAGCAGAAAAATAACAAGAAGAACACAAAAACAATGATTTCGGAGTTCCCTCTAAATCAGAGGTACGTCTCCGTCAAGCGACCCTCAAAGTTGCTTGATTCTTCACTATCCAAATCGATTTCGGGTTACAAGGATTTTGGAGATTCCAAGCTACAAAGTCAGCTAGTAATCTCTTGCTCTTTTCTCTCTTTTCTTCCTTTATTTTTCTGGTTTCTTACAAAAGAAACTATCTAACTCTCTCTCTGTTTTTCTCTCTTTACTGAGGTGGTTTTTCTTCATGAAAAACAAGCTGCTGCCTTTCTCTAGGTTGAGCCGAATATCACTTGTCAAAGTGGGCAGGTTGTACATCTATTTATATTGTTGTTGCTGGCTGTTGTTGTGTTTGTTTCTAAGCTGAAAACAGTTATAAAACTGTTGTAGATATTTCCTTGTAAAGCTGAAAGTTTGTTAGAGTCTTAAGATATTTGTTTGCTTCTTTATATTGTAAAGAGATAAGAGATCTAAGCTTATGAAAAACAGAACCGACAACTTTATGAGTTATAATGGTCTGTTGAGGCTTGTAAAAGATCTTTGTTTTATTTTCCTTGTAACTTTTATATGCGATAGATAGTATGGGAATTTATCCAACAATACATGATCCCCACTCAAAAAGAAAAGCAAAGAAAAAAAAATAAGGTATGTTTTGAAAACAACACTTTGGCTATATATACCTACCTACATATATTATATGACTTTTTTTTTTGTTTTTGAGTGGAAATGTGTTATATCATATATGTAATAGTATGTATATATTAGGGGTCCCATGGTAGATGGTACCCATAGTGGGAAGAGAATTTTTGTCCCAAAATTAAATCTTTTTTCTTTTTTCTTTTTTTCTCTTCCCCACTAGAGTAACATTACATATATAAAACATGATTTTAAGAGAGACTATTGGTTTGGTGAGGATATACATTGGAATGATATGATATGATATGATAAATTCTCTTCATGTATATTCTACCAAACTATAACAAACAAACAAAATCTATATATAGCCCTAAAAGACAAAATCCTAGCTCAAAGAGAGAATAATATTGGATGAATAATAGGAGAAAGATAAGACAAACCTCAATGCCCCAATTAAATAACAAAAAATATTTTTTTCTGTTACTTATGGTTATTTAGTTTAGGGATGTATAAATATTTATTAAAATCTTCTTTATTATTATTAGTTAACTAAGAAAAAGTTAAAGGTGGAGAGGACAGAATCAAACTTTACGCCTCGTTCGAGATGAGATGTACAACAATTCCCATATGTACCAAAATACGGCCACTATACGGTGTGCTTAATCACCAAAAATATAAAAAGTAAATGAGGTGATATTAAAAATATTCTGTATATAAATAATAATGGAAATCATTTTATATAATATTTTTTAATATTTTTTTTATTTTTACGGTTTAAATTGTTTTGGTGATTAGTATGTAGGCTATGTGAATTTAGATTGCGATTTAGATTACTTCAGCTGCTTTGTGAATTTTTGTAAAAAAAAAAAAAACTATTTTAAAATTAAAAAAAATGAAAAAAAATCCAATAATAATTATCTTTATAATTATTAAATAATAATTTATATTATACTCTTTATTATTATTAATAATAATAATCTTGAATTTTACTTATTATCTTTTCAATAATACTATAGTTAGGATCCAATAATTTTGTGCCCAGAGTTGAAAAACACGAATTGCAATCCGTTGTACGGTAGGTGGGTCTTAAGGTATCTTAAAATGTATTTTAATTTTTTAATTTATTTGACAACCGGTTGTTGTAGGTTTATTTACCGGTTGTCAATTTGATTTTTTAGTTAAAAAATAAAAAAGGTACAATGTGTTTACTGTTTGTGGTAGTTAAGGTACGAAAAGGTACAACGAAGTTACTGTTTGGGGTAGTTAATAGTACAAACGTACTGCAGATAGTGGGTCCATGTTGTTGTAGTAAGGTTATTTTCGTCTTTTTATTCCTTCATATCTTCTATATGTTTGTGCGATGGTAGTTGAGTACATTATATCACGTACCGTGTACGTTTATTGTTTCTGCATAATGTTAAGTAAAACTTGTGTACAAAATTTCACGTACTGAGTACGTTACTTTATGTTTCGTAGTACATTTGTAAGAAATATTTCTTATAACTCATGAAATTATGTGTTGTAATATGTTGAGTTTTACATTTGTGTATTTATTTTATTTTAATTATGTTTTAGATTAAAAATTAGCATAGAAATATTTTTTTTGTTCACCTTATAAGATTAGTTTTTTTACCTAAAATAATTTAGTTGTTCATCAATAATAATTTTAATATTTGTTTAAGATGAGTAAAAGTTAAAACATCAATGGTTAAAAATAGCTAGTAATATGAATTACTATAGTATGACTCTTGTGTAGAGGCAGGCGGGTCCGGAAATACGCGTTAGAGTGGTCATTGAATGAGTCAGATCTTGCTTGATTGTTTACAGATTGTTGCCCCTGAGATCCATTATTCTGTTGACGGTTTGGGCACCAATGATAATCATGGTCTGATGAGCGACAAATGCGACAATGTCTTGAGTTTCTTGGGATCTACTCCTCGTTTGGTCCTTCCCTTAGATTTTACCCTTTGTTCTCACAACTTCGGGGTCTTTAATAATGTTAGGGTTGTTACGATATCTTTCAGGTTGTCCTTCCAGATTGGAACTCAACTCAAATTCTTCCTTAAACATTAGTGTTAGCCACTCAATCTCTTCCTTTGTACGGTTATATGAATCCTTTGATTTTGATGCATAGAAAGTCAAGTTATAAGTTAGTGAACTGAGGGATCCAAACCTAGCCATCTCATAAATGTGTTGTTGTTGTTGTTGTGCTGGCTGGTTAAAATGTAGGTGGAGATTTGTTTTTGCAAATTTTCTCCATCACTTCATGAGAAGAGTATTAGGTATTCTTCTCATGTTTAATCTTTTCATTGTAGCCCATACATGTCTACAAGGGTACCCTTGACTTTCATATAGCATGCAGCTACAGTGTAGTGCTCGTTGGCCTTCACAGTAATGAACTTTGTAATGGACTTCGGGATGTTGAAACTTTCCAATGGTGAATATATGCCACTCTCATTCCTCCTCCTGACCTAGGACAAAATAATTATTCTCTAAATCAAGCTACTCAGCAACCTTATGGTACATATTTCTTGTGTAGAATTCAACACATTGGTTATAGTACGTGGTCAAGCATGTAGGATTAGGTGGGTGAGGTCAAGTGCATTTGCTTTTGAAGTCATTTGCAGTCTCATTGTGTCTAAGCTTTGAGACTATCATATCTATGGTTGTTACAAATTCACGCAAGCAATAATTCTTCTCTAAAATTTTGTTTAGAGCGGAGTTGATCGATTCGCAACGTTGTGTGGTTCTCATTCCTGTAACGAATGAACCCCTTAAATAAGTTTGTGCCCACTGTTTTCTTGTATGAAATGTTGTTTGGCACCATTCATTATCTGTTAGTTGTAGCCTTTCGATGACATCTAACCATTTTGCTTTAAATTCTTCCTCGGCGTAAAAGTTGTACATCAGATCTTTAAATGTTTTTAAGAAGATCGGATCTTTAACCTTTTTGGAAGCATTTGTATTGAGATGCCAAGAGCATAGACGACGTGTAACATTTGGCATGTGTTCCATAATGGCCTTTTTCATGGCCACATCTTGGTCAGCAACTACAATATTTGGCTTCTTATCTCTATGGCATTCGAGAAATTTTTGAAGTAGCCAAGAATAGGATGGAAGCTTCTCATGGAGGAGGAGAGCAAACCCAAAGATTCATGTGTTGAAATGGTGGTTGACGCCAATGAGAACAGTGAGAGGCTTATTGTACTCATTTGTCATGTAGGTTGTATCAAACCCTAGTACATCCCTAAAAGCCACATAGTCCACACGTGAGTTTCCATCTGCCCAAAATAAGTTAGCCAATCGATTCTCCTCGTCAACCTGATAGACAACGAAGAAATTTGGATCCTTCTTTGCGAGACAATCAAGAAATCCCAACGCCCCTTCTGAATCCGTCCCTATCTTTTCTTCTCGCTTAGCACCAGCAACCCTATTGTACACATCTCAAAGTTGACATGGCATTCTCTCGTAACCTCCCCTTTGCAAAGCAACATGATGTTGGGAATATTTTACCAAGATCTAGATTTACTAATAAGTATGTTGAATTAACATCCTAAATATGAATTCTCTAAAACAATGAAATAAACACATAAGGGTTTAAGAAAACCTTACATTGATTGCAGCAGAAAATAATGACTCCTTCCATTCAAGATCTCTAGCCCTTGATTCCTTTCTGTAGCATAGCATTATCAAAATCTGAACCTGGATCTCTTTCTCTCCTTCAGGTTTGGTTACCACCGTCTTACTCACTATGATTGAGTACTTGACTTGCTATGTGTCGGCATGGCACTCATCACTCAAGGTTCGAATAGATGAAGAACAATGAAGGAGGTTTTGAAATCACTAAGGAAGGAACTCTCTCATCTAGGTTTGGTTGAATACATCAATTTGACAAAGTGTCAAGTTGACATTAATTGGATGAGTGACAGTATCATGTTCCTTTTATAGTGTTTCAACTAGGGCTTAGGATTGAATTATATGAATTAAAAAAGAATAAAATATTGGGCAAAATAAACTTAAGTGTCGTACACATAAGTGGACCACTTTCTAGTTACAATTTTGCCACTTTATTTCAACCACTTATTCTTCTTTTCAATAATGCCATATTTTCCAATTCAACCTTATAAATGCCAAAACTATTTATTTAATAATTATAATTAATTACTAAATAAAATTGTCATTTATGTAATTGATTAATTAGACCATGCAAAGTCTCTTAATTAACAAATTGACCCCAAAATCTCTTTTCTTCACAATTAAGCCCTTGCTTAGTGAAAATTCTAAAAATAAGACATAGTCTAATTTTAGAATTATAATTGATTAATTAAAATCAATTAACTGAGTCTGCAAGCAGTATTATCTCAACTAGTGAGGGGACCATGGGCCTATATAACCGAGCTTTCAATAAGTAGATCTAGAATTCACTAAGTAAATTCTCAACTTATTAATTCCTCATTGAATCACTATAGAACTTGGAATTGAATACACTCTCAGTTATATAGAACGCTCTCTATGTACCACGATATAGATACGTTATGATTATCCATTGTTACAATCCTAATAGTCAAGGATCCTCTATAGATGATCTACACTGAATAGGGACAAATTTACCGTTCTACCCTTCAACGTATTTTATCCTTAAAACACTTAGCTACCTATAAATGATATTTCAGTAAACTAATATAATTACTGAAATGAGATCTCAATCATTTATCTCTATTCAACCAAGCTCGAAGGAAATCATCGTTTCACTTCTAAAAACTTATAAAAGCTATAGATTCTGTAATGACCGCTCTAGTAATGTGGATTAGTAAAGGCAATTAGCACTAATTTTTATTATTTTATTATTATTTGTGAATTAATTTAATTGTGAACCCCAATATTTAGAAATAAATATTAGAGTTATAATTTCTCAATTCCGGAGATTTTATTAAACTCTAGGGGTATTATTTAGCTTATATGTGAAATATGTTATTTTTGTAATTTTTGCTCGGCGACAACGGAAAATGCGATGGATGGTTAGATTGATCACATGGATACGTTTAGAACCTTATTTCATAGTGGGAAATATTTTAGAGAAAATAAATTATTGGGGTTGAGCGGGGTTATGGGATTTGACCATTTTACCCCTATCTTGGAAAATACCTAAGTTTAACCTTAAGGGCATTTAAGTCTTTTTAAGGAATGGTGTAGTGGCTGCCTAGGGAGGTGACAAGTGGCCTTTATTTCAGCAAAGAATCCATTTAGCTATCTCATTTATCTCATTTTTGGAAAATTAGAAGAAATATCAAAAAATTGAAGAACTCTCTTTTCTTTCTCTCCCTCTCTTCGAAACCAGCTGAGGCAAAGGGGTTTTGGGAGCTGAAATTCTGTGTTTTCAGCAAAGGATTCAAGAGGAATCAAGACAAGGTAACCCTAGTTTCTTTTCCCCTTAAGTTTTTGAAGTTGTAGTTTAGTTTCATTATGAAATTTCTAGGTTTAGTGGCTGTTGGGTTCTGAAATGTTTGGGGTTCAATTTCTAGGGTTAGTTTGAGTTAATCTAAGTCCCTAGCAACTGGTTTTGATGCTTGATGTTAGTTCTAAGCAAACTTGAGTTTTGAAACTCAAGCTTTGAGCTTTAATGGCATAATTTGATTTATTGGTTTGTTCTGCAAATTATTGCCTGGATTTTATTGTTTATGCATTGTATAGGTATACTGGAGAGTTTGGTAAGGTTTGGGATTGAATTGAGTTAAGGGGGTTGATTTTTGGGTTCCCAAGATGAACCGGAATTCGGTTACGGGGACTGTACCAACCGGTCGACCGGATGGTGACCCAGAACCGGATTTCCGGTTGGGAACCGGTCTGCCTATTGGGGGAATTTCCAGAACCCTAGTTTTGGCCAATTTTGAGATATTTAGGGTATTGCCATGAGGTTTATCGATAGGGAAACTTTTAGTTTCAAGTTTAAGTCCCGGAAAGTGATTTGGCGAGTCACTCATTTGTGTTACAATTATTGTGATTAGGGCATCCATCTAGCACGAGATTTCCGTTCAGGTCGGCCAGCACACTTGAATTCGGAAAACAGGTAAGAACTGTGTATAATGTATGATGTGATTATCTGAATGTGTGTATATGTGATTGTATATGCATGCTTGAATTATGTTATGCACTACCAACACTTGTATGAATAAGTTATAGAGTGCATTGGTATAGTGATTATTGTCACTGTGAGTACGATATAGTGATACCAACACGGGCACGGGAAAATGCTAAGGTGTGTGGTACATCACTCAGTGTTACTCAGTGTTCGGGGTAAACCCTACCAACACTCGTACAGTGAGGTACGATGTGTATGTGGTATAGTGGTTGTACCCTGGTATTGAACGTTCATACTCATCTGTTAAACTCTGTAAATAGGTGTATGGGCGCCTATTTACAGGTCAGAAATTATATGGTATGTTATATGCATTTCTTACTGAGTCTGTTGACTCACATCTTCTGCTTCCATGTGTAGGTAAACGAAAGGCGAAGGCTGAACAAGAATGAACCTGAGCTCGGGTGAGATTGTACATGTCAAGCAGCGCGACCTGGAGTGTTCGGTCTCGGGACATCTGGAAGTTATATTTTGAAAGTCGCTGTGCGACCTGGAATTGGTGTATTTTGAAATGTATATTTTAGAAAGTAAATTCTACAAAGTTTGAAAACGGGATCCTGGAATTTTGTAAATATTATATTATATTATAAAGTTTAATATTTAAAGCAAAAGTTTTAATTTGACACGTTTTTCAAGAAATTTCTTTGATTAGCAAAGATTGCACATTAATAAAAAAAAAAACACTGTAGCGTGCCTTAGCATTAGGGCGTTACAGATTCCATATCTATATTTAGCGCTCCCACTCAATTGTACTATCATGTTCTCAAAATGTACGTATCACCCAGACCAAAAGGTAGGCTTAACTAACAAATCAAGGAACACAAATAAAACTCTTGAGATCGAACCTAACCATGTCAGGATTAAGATCCATAGACCTAAGATCAACAATTGATATTGACTTAGAAAGATATAACAGTAAGTTTAGGATATCTTATCTAAGATCAATATCGGTCCCTTCCAATGTATACTCCATACATCCGATACTGGTAAACTTTGTCAATGCCCTAGAAATGACATAACACTTATTCAAGGTGTAAGTATACATATCGCTGATTATAATGTCAGTCTAAATCCAGTGAAATGACAAATCAAGGAATTAAACTTTTGAACATATAATCATGATTATATTCCACTGTGCTGACAACACCATAATCATGAACAAATACATATGTTCTGGACTTAATAGAATTTATACATTAAATATAATAATGAAATAAATCATATGAACCATGCAACATAAAATATGATTTCTAATCTTTATTAATTAGTAAATATGATTATATTGAAATGAGTTTTATTTAGGGCACAAAATCCAACAAACTCCCACTTGCACTAATGTAAAACAAAAAGTGCATTTCAATTAATCTCAACACCTTGATATCCGTGTCAAGTGTAGTATGTAGTATTCTCTTCGTAATAGGATCTGACAAATTGTACTCAATACAACCTTTCCTCCACCATTACATTTCCTTAATCACAAAATCCTTAATATTGTGAAATTCCTCTCTATGTGTCTACTCCTCTAGGGACACTGGATTCTTTACTTTTTGGCAACTACTTCTGTGTTAGTCAGGAAGTAACACTAGTAGTTAATAAATGTTGGTACAATGCCAAGAATTGTATAGAACTTTCCTTAGACTGAATAATTATCTTTCCTGCAACTTTAACATTCAGTCTCACTGATAGACTTAGAGACTTCAGATAGGTTTTTATACTTCTCCAGAATCACTACTCCACCCCCAGAGTAATCACCATCTTCTCAGTAGATTTTCTAGCACTAAGGCAAGTCTAGATTCCTGATTTGGTGTAGTCTAAGAGCACTAATATTTAAGTCAAATTTAACTTTTTTTATCACTTTTTTGTCGAAAAACTTTTTTCATTATTTTTTTTTTCAGCTGATGGACCAATCTCAGCCTATATAATGTAAAAATGATATATTTTTTTAATTAAATATTACCCATTTATGGGTAATACCCATTAAGAGTGCACCCAATTATATATATATTTAATTTATTGTGAACTCAAAATAACTCAAGAATTTTAACAAAAATTTATTTACTTTAGGCAGAGACTCAAGCTAATAACATGTTATAAAAATATTATGAATAATATAAAATAGAAAAGAAAAATAAGAAGAAGTAAATGTAGATGTAGAAAGAATGCAAAGTGAAGAAGAGAATTTTCTTAGTGATTTATATTAATGGAGTGATCTTCTATTTATACAAATATATGAAAATCATAGATTAAAAACGGAGAGAAATAGAAATTACAATTAATGGTAATTAATAGAAAATATTTAGACATCCATATATATTATTTTATAATTATCCATTATTTATAAGTATTTAAATAAAAGTAATTAGGGATATAGCTCCCAGAAAGAAAAAATATATAAATATAACTTCTTTTGTAAAGAAAAATATTAGTTTCAAAATATTCATTTAGGGTGTGTTTGGAAGCAATTGTATAATTATTATGTAGTGTAATTACTATAAGGTAGTAATTATACCGTATAGTAATTACATTGTATATATTTTAAAATACAATTTGTGTTTAGATGTAAAATGGTAATTACATGTGAATTTCTATTGTCATGTTGGGCAAGACAGATGATAATTATATAGTAAGTTAATATTGTGTAATATTTAATATAATAATTATTATCATTTTGTAAAAAAAATATTTAAAATAAATTTATCTATTAATAATATTTAAAATAAATAAAAATCTTATCATAAAATAAACTCAAATTTTATAACAATTTGTAACAAGAATTTAAAATAATTTTTATACATTAAAATTATCTAATTGTCCTTGTGTTTCATATATTTTGAACTATTCTATTTGTTGTATAATTTTTTATCTTTAGAAGTTTGAGTATTTGTCATTCTTTAATTGATTAAAAATTAATAATAAAACAAATTAAAGTCATTAATCAAATTTTATGCTGAATCATGAATAAATTTATTAAATATCTAATTTAAAAGAGAATTTAAAAATTGATGATAAAAAAAATCATTTATCATGTATTCGTATATTTTTTTTTATTATTATTTACAACAATATAAAAAAAATTACATTAAAAATATATTATGAAGTAGCATTATAGGCAGTACAAAAAATAAAATATGTATATAAGAAAAGAAAATAAAAATAAAATACTAAATCATATTAAATAATTATTAGATTAATTAAATAATTAAAATTATTTTTAGTATATAATTATTCAATATAATTATACCAAATTTTCATTAAAAGTATGAAAATTGGAGAAAATAATTAAAGTCTCTCAATTACTTTTATTACACAATTATTATATAATTACATCATTAAATAAATAAATCAAATTATATAATTACCTTAAATACATTAAATTATATAATTACCTTAAATACATTAAATTATATAATTACCTTTAAATACATCAAATTTACATTCTCGGTATATTTCCAAAGGCATTAATAGGAACAAAGTACCCTATATTCGATCTCCCACACAATATACAACACAATAATTATAAATAATAATCATGATGACCATATCCTACGAACTAGTGACTGAATTTTAGGGGATTATATAATAATAATAATAATAACTAAGCAAATTTACCACAAAAAAAAATAATAATTAAGCAAAATTTGATGTGTATTATTAGTTTGGTGGGATATATGTGATGTGAATAATAGAAGAAGAATAATTTATGGGGATCACCCCGTCAAATGGTGAACTCTCTCTCAACTCAAACCTACCTATAATAATATTAATTACTCAAGTATATATAGTAGTAATTAATTAAGTATATATATGGATATTAAATGTATAAATAGGTAATCTATATTATTAGTGTATAAATAGCTATAATAAATATAAATATAAGCCGGCGTGGGGTTTATATTAATTACTCTCTCTCTCGTGACCTAGCTAGGTAGGAACTAGCGGTGGCAATTACAAACACACACATGCACCAACAAAATCACAACAACCATTTATATTTTCAACATTGCTATTAGTGGTGTTTATTAGTACCATCAAAAAGTGATATTTTATAATTGATTAATAATATTTTATGTATAATTATTAAAATAAGTTATATGAGATAAGATATTTAATTTTATAAATAATAATATTAAATATTTAAAGATATTAGACACCACATGTATCTTTTAGTATTTCTCTTATATTTTGAAGAATGAATTAATGTCACCTATTCATATGGAGAGAATACTAAAAAAACATTAGTACCATTCAAGTTATTATATTATTATGGGTAAATATTATTTTAAATCTTGTGTTTTGTAAAAGTTACTGATAAGACCTTTTATTTTGTTAAATGATAAAATAGATCCTGTATTTTCCAAAATAGTAAAAATAGGACATTGAGCTTAATTTTTGACCATTTTTTTTAATATAACCAACTTGAAGACAATTCTTAACACAAACAGATATAGAAAATGTAAATAGTTTTATCATAACACCTTTCAATCAGATTATTATTAAATTTTATTTTGACAAAAAATCAGTTCAGGATCCTATTTGTACCATTTTGGAAAATACAAGATTCATTTTGTCATTTAACAAAACAGAGGGTCTAATTGGTAATTTTTATAAAATACAGGATCCAAAATTGTATTTATCCTATTATTATTGGTTCAATTAAGTATCAGGTCTCACATAATTTAATTTAATCTTTAATAGAATATCGATAATCACTCATAAAGCGTCACCTTTAAATAATACACTACAAGAAATGTCACTTTTACCAGTACAGTTCGCTACTGCGCTGGTAAAAGTAACTTTTACCAGCTCATTTCGCAAGCTGCACCGGCAAAGAGGTCAAAGTTTTACCAACGTACATTTGTAGTGGCTAAAATTTAACTTTTACTAGCGCATTTACGCGCTGGGAAAATTTATTTTTGCCAGCACTTTTCATTTTATCTTGGCAAAAGTTTTAATATCAACATTAATTTGCCAATTCCCTTTTCCCAACACATCACAAGTAAATTTTATTTTACCAGCGGAATATCAATCTTACTAGTACCTAATAACAATGCTTGAATCTCTCTTATATTTAATTAGCTCATTAAATAAATTTCATCAATTCTAAACACAATCTAGGGACTATACATACACTATAAAAAATTGCTACCTTTAGTGACAACCTTTTAGTCACAACATAGATTTTCTGTGACTAAATGTGACTTTTAATCACAACAAAAAGTTACTTGTGACTAAAATATAGTATTTAGTTATAAGTTATCACTAATTGAATTTTAGTCACACAAATATTGTGACTAAAAATACGTTTAGTCACAACAAATTTTAATTTTTATGACTAATACTTTTAGCCACAGACCTTTTAGTCACAACACAATAATGTAATTATAATTAGTCACAATTTTTTATCTTTAGTTACAAATTTTATTGTGACTAAAAGAGATTTTTTATAGTGATATGTACGTATATATTTGCATGTATGTATGCTTAAACTCGTGAATTATGATCATGTGTGTTTCGTTTTTTAAAAATAAATGAGTAATGATATATATAAGTCTGTTTTTGAGTAATATATATATATATATATGTATATATATATATATATATTGTTAGGAATTTATATGAATGATATGTAATATATATGACTATATGAAGTGCAGAATTAAATAGAATATATATACACTGTGAATAAAGGATCGAAATAGCTCAAGTCATTAATTTTTTGAGCTTCAATCCCACACGAGCTTTCAAAAGAAAAGAGAATTGATTAGTGTGGGTAATTAGGCTTTAAAGCTCTCTTTACTCTCTTTAGATGGATTTATTGTGTTTCACATAATGAGTAGTGAGTTCAAGGACCGAGATCCTATATTTATATAAGTAAGACATTCCATTAAAGTATTTGTCATAATTAATTGTTAGAATATTTTAACAATCAATTACGAAATTAAATTAGGTAATTAACAAATCAATCAATTATAATTAATTGATTATGCATAAGTGTGAATAATATATTTTAATATACACTGCATATATATCCAATAACTATGAGTAATATATTTTAATATACACACTACGTACAGATATATATCCAATTCATATACACTAAACAAAAAAATATATACATGTATATCAAATATATGAAAATTGGATCTTAATAAAAGTGAGAAGGACACTATAGAGAATGATATAGATTATTATTATTCCACCAATTTGATCAAATAGATTTTTGGTAATGAATAAGAATAGAATAAGAAACTTTACTTTTGACCTCTAGAGATTGAAACTTAATAAGTTATAAAATTAAATCTAGTTTTTTCTTTCTTTCTTTCTTTGCAAAATGTTCTAAGCTATTGATCATTGTTTATAAACAAACAATCTCATCACTACTCTTAAAAATACAACCTAAAACTACAATAATGAAAGATTATATACATACAATAGTCACGAATGTCCGTTAAAATTGATGCTGCCAATTTACTCTGACTACCACCATAGTTATCAAAAAACCCTAAATCAAACACCCAAACAAAGAATTAAAATATAGAAATAATGCAATGTAACTTTAAAATACATAAATAAGATTGAGTCCTACCTCAATGCAAGCTATTCAAGACCACCATACCGCTTGCAATCGCGATTTTTCGATCGCACCAAACCCTAAAACCGCCTCATAAAATTTTATTTTTCAATGTGAAAACCTTAAAAAAAATTAGTATGTAGAGGTGTTTATCGGTCGATAAAACTAAAGATTTAGAAAAAAAATGGTAGAAAATCTTGAAAAAAGAGTAGATCACCGAGAAGAATGGTGGTTGTCATACGAATTTTCAAATGAGAAAGAAGGAAAGAAGAGAGAAAAGTGAAGGCGAAGAGACTTTACAATTATTGAAGACCTAAATTTTTAATTATTAAGAAATAACTGAAGACATAAGAATTCAATATTATGGATCTCGGTTGCTTTAGCTAAAAGCGTTAATACCACTATTAAAATTTATCTCTCTTCGATTTTTCAATTTTTTAAATGTTATATTTGTAGAAGTGGCCCACTTTATATATTTTCTCATGAAACAAGTTGTTTTAAAATATGTTTTATATGCTTATGAAATAAATTGTTGTAAATCTATTATTAGAAATTTTAAGAAAACTGGTAAGAGATCTTCAACAACTAATATACATGTTGTAATATGAAATAAAAAGATTATAATTATAATTTCTGACATGCTAAAACATTTGCAGATAAGCTGGCACATTGGGTTTCGGGGTTAGATGAAGTTGCAATCTAAATTAGTGATGACCCCTGTAATTTTAGTGATTTTCTTTCCCTCTAGTGGGCTCGCTTTCCCTAAAAAAAACATTATATATTTATAGTTTCTACTTTTTTTTTTCTTTGAAAAGCATATAGTTTCTACATTCTTAGGTTTGGGCTGTAACTACATAGCTACCTAGGTTTAATGCCTGTATTAATGCTTAGAACATTATTAATGATACAAAGTATATTTTATATGATATATATGCCTAGCCTAATAAAGCTCTCATGTGTCCTATATTCCCCTGTCATATATTTCTTTCTATTTTGTAAATTCATTAACAAAAAATACATTTAAATTGTATAATTATATAAGGAATTATGAAGTAGAGTTCTAAATGATCAGGTGCAGTGAGATACACTAGTAGAGTTGTACTCTACAGTGTGGGGCCCAATCTGCGTGGTCAGGAGGAATGACAAAGATGACGTGTTACATACCTACATGCATGCCAATACGTAATCCGTACGTAGACACGTGCGCACTCATTCCCTAATTATACTACTTAAATTCCAAGAAAAACAAAATATTATCAAAATTTAAGATTAATTTTTTTTAGAAAGAAAATAAAAATAAAATAAAGCTCCAATATGTCTTCTTATAGTTCCTTCTTGTTTAGTCTTATTCATCATAATTAAATTGACATCCAATATGGCAATACCCAAATTATTCATGTCATAATTTATTTCTTTTTTTTTTTTTTGAAATGATTTCTTTTTCTTTTTTCAATTAAGTACGTTTGATGTTAAAAATTAAGAGAAAAGACATTGCTGGCATGGAAATTGATTATTTATAATATTATAAAGAGTAATTTGTAGTATAAATACTTAAGTTTAATTTTTGGCGGTAATAATACTTATATTTCTGGAACTCTGTAAGTACCTGACAGTTAAATGTCAAGTTATTATCCACATATTATTTTCTTATTGGTATATTTAAATTAATTTTATTAAAAAAAATAAAAATTTATGATTTGGACTAATTAGGGATTACTACGTGGCAATTTACTTAATACTTAATAATCAAGTATCTACAGAGTTCTAGAAATATAACTTAAGTATTATTGCCACCAAAAATTAAACTTAAGTATTTATTTACAATCGAGAATTAAACTTAAATATTTATGCCGCAAATTACTCATATCATTCTTTGTATAAATCTAAAATAAACTACCATATATAATAAACCATATATGGTACTAAATAAGTTACACGTACACATAAAGATGATATAATTAACAAAACAACATATATAATATAATTAACAATAAAAATGATGATATGTGCACACATAAATCAAACACAAATATGACACACATCTATATAACAAATTACTTCAACCAATTATTTTTAAGATGGATTTCACTTATCAAAAATAACTTGCGACATAAATCAATTTCATATAGTGTGTATTTTATGCGTGCATTTCATTACTCTAATGATATAATGAGGAAAAGCAAAGATACCTTTTGAAGGAATGGATGAATTGGGTGCCATTTTTGTGTATTTATTATAGGATGATGTGATGCCTTTGTGAGCAGGCAACAACATCACCCTCTTTTACCATATTTATTAAGACAATGCCAACCTATATAAAGCTACTCTAATCTCAATTAATTCACACCAATTTAAGGAATACATGATCTATTTTTAGAACTAAACAATGCCAAAATTAAACATACATATGTATATAAATGAAAATATGATATAATCTTTGAGATGCATGTTTAATCAATTCGTCACATAATACAAGAAATAATTTATGAAATATATAGGAAATTTTTATATTACACCTCTTATATATATATTTTATTTGTTTGAATTCTAAAGAAGTTTTTAATCTTTGTTTTCCATCCTCTATATTTTAGTATTTATGACTACTTTGTAAATTTAAAAAAAAAAATATATATATTTTAAAATATCAAATATAAAGTTTAAATATTTTATTGTACATGTGACTGTTTTTTTTTATGCAGCAACTGTATTTATTTTAAATTTACTTTCAATATTGTAAATTATTAGAATCTTTCTAAACAATTACAAGTAGCCCTAAAAAATTATAACGTAAACAATTATAAAAAAAATGAATTAAAAAACTCTCATAAAAACCAAATAAATAGAGAGTGTCTGAAACAACTTTTTTAAGAGTTTAATATAAGGTTTTCCTGTAATATCCCGATATGCCTAATGATAAATAATTAGGATTTATAATTATATTATAAGTTAATAAGATAATAAGTAGGATTATGATCCTACTAATCTAGTTTAACATAAATTTTAAATTTGCTATAAGTAGATAAATAAGCGTAATTTATAAATTACAGAGATTTAAATGGTATATGTGAATGTAATATGAGTTACTGGTGTAATAAAAATATTTTCAAGTTTAGCAACCTTGAAGACTCGATTGGGGGCCAGAAATGTCGTAACAGGTTTAATTGATAGAATTTGTGAGAATATTGTGATGAGTTAATAATATAAGTGTTGGGATAATTACGAGTATATTAAATTTGGCGTAGTGCTCTGGAAGTAAAATTTCTTAGTGGCTTAGAAATGATAAAATAACTATTAATAATTTTTTTAATTTTTATTAATATTATTATATTATTATTATTTTTAATCTTACTGTCTATATTATTGTTAATATATTATTATATTAATATTATTAATATATTATTATATATAAAAATTCTCAGTATATATATATTTAAACAGAAAATATACGAACTCGCTTCTCCTTTTGATGAAATCCTCGCCCTTCTATATTTATTTTCTTTGATTTTCAATCCAAAATTTAGCGATCTAAGCTCAAGTAGTAACGGAATAGTGAATTCTCAGAGCGAGAAAGCTTAAGGTGTTTTATTTCATTTTGAGTTTAAAAACAATCAATTTCATATAGGAGTTTTGCGAATTAGAATAGTTATAAAGGTTCTGACCTTATAGGATTGTTCTCAGGTAGTTATGGGAGTAGTTCTGATATTTTTTTGCTAAAATTGAGGTGATTTTGGATTAAAAATTGAGTTTAGAACTTTTTATAACTTAAGTCCGAACACTAGTGGCGTTTGCCAATTACAGGCTCGATTTTAGATTTTATTATGTAAGGATGGTAGTATGTATGGTATATATGTGCCATATGAAGTTTGGGGTGGTTTGGACAGGTTCCGATACCGTTTCGCTGAGTGCATAAACTTGGAAAATCACATTTTCGCTCCTGAAAAACTGGTCAATCGGTTATGGCCAACCGGTTTACCGTTTCGGGCAGCCTCGAGAACTCGAGAATCGTGTTTTTGCCATAACTTTTCACTGGTGTGTCCGTTTTAGACGTTCTATATACCGTTTCGAAGCTTGTGACGAGCTCTACCATATGGTATATGTTTTAGAGCCAAAATATAACTTTTGTTTTAGTGTATTTGAACTACAGAATTCGGTAGGAAACTCTAGATTGTCCTTTACAATTGTTATGCAGTGTTTTGGGATAAAAACTTATTAGTTTATTATTGTTATGACATAAGGCCCGAGATCATCGATCGTACTCCAAGTAGGTCAGCCAACACACTTGAATCAGAACTTGAGGTAAGAAAAGTATGTTGTACTGCATAGTACATTGTATCTAATACAAATAGTATTGCAATGAATTGATTAATATTGAGATATAGTTAATATTGTTATATAATGAAAAAATTGATTGGTTGAGTATCGATAATGCAATGATATTATGCATGTGATATATGGGCTCACCTGATTAGGTGATGCAATTTTCCTGGCGACGAGTAAGTACGGGCGTCAGTGATATATGATGAGTACCGAGCATAGGTATGAGCTAACCTGATTAGGTGATGCAATTTTCTTGACGATGTACTAGGCGTAAGTACAGGCGTCAATTATATATGATGAGTATCGAGCGTAGGTACGAGCTCACCTGATTGTGTGATGCGATTAACTTGGCGACGTACTGGGCGTAAGTACGGGCGTCAATGATATATGATGAGTACCGAGCGTAGGTACATGCAATTTTTTTGGCAACGTATTGGGCGTAAGTACGAGCATCAGTGATATATGATGAGTACCGAGCGTAGGTACAAGCTCACCTGATTAGGTGACACAATTTTCCTAGCGACGTATCGGGTGTAGGTACTGGCATCAGTAACATATGATAAGTATCATGCGTAGGTACGGGCTCGTCTGATTAAACAATGCGATATATTAGTGCCAGATTATGGCACGAGCTCATCTGATTATGTGATGCAATTATGTGATATATGGGTGTAGGTTTTTGGCACGGGCTCACCTGATTAGGTGATGCAGTTATGCGATATATGGGTGCCAGGCTATGGCACGAGCTTGCCTGATTAGGCAATGCAATACAGGATTTTCATACTAAAGCATCAACTTGCCTAATTAGGCAATGTGATGTAATGAAGATGGTAACTTTATGAGGTAACATATATATAAATTATATTTTTAAATGAATATGATTTCTATTATTGGTATAATAGTTTTGTATTACCAGGTATCTGTATACTGATGCTTATTCACGGTAGATGCCAGTAGTGATTTAGATTTTTATCTTATGAACAATGTGTGGTGGTTTGATTTTTATTGTGTATAAATGACAATATTCGATAATAAACTATATGATTGTTATTATTATTTTTCTTGCTGAGTCCTTGTGACACACAGGTGCTATGTGGTGGAGGTAAAGGCAAAGAAAAGCTAGATCAACCATGAGGTGACAGTCTTCTCCAGTAATGTACATATTGACCTCACCGGCCTGCGTGCCAAGTTGCTAGAAGTTATTTTGGGCTGGCTATATCTGTCGTGTATTTTGATTTTGTGTTTAAATAGTTGTCGTATATATTTCTTTAACAAAACTTTTTATATCAGGGATCCATGCAACACACTTTTTATGTCGTTATAATGTCCGTTTATAGTATTTTATTTTATTCAAGTTTTTAATAATTAATTATTTGATTAGTATTAAATAGTTTATAAAATCACACGCCTGGCGTCCTTATAGATTAGAGCGTTTAAAATTATTTTAATTAATTTTTTTTTATATAATTATGTGTAAATTAAAAAATAATTAAAATTATATAAAAAAAATACATATAATTTAGTGATTAGCTCGTTAATGGTAAAAAAAATAGTAAAAAAGTAAAGCCTGAGTTCGACCTGTATAAGAAAGCATTTCGTGTCTTACACTATCACTTACACAATGAGACGAAAGTTGATGGGTGGTTGACCGAAGGTTGCATCAAACGAAGGTTTCAATTAGACAAAAATTGCTGGGTGGTTGACCGAAAATTACATCAAACAAAGGTTGCTGGGTGGTTGACCTAAGGTTGCATCAGATGAAGGTTTCAATCCAATAAAGCATGGATCGTGGGTTGTTGTTGAGATTGTAATGCAACAGTTATATCTGTTGCGAGCCAACTAACGTGTAACTTAATTACAACTAAAAATATAAAATGTGAATGTGTATATGTAAAAAATTATTTACAAAAGTATGTTTGTGTAGTTTTAAAATTATAAAAATACATTTTTTTCAACAAAAAGTAAAAAAAAACAATTAAAAAACAACGGGAAATTAATATCACGACAACTATAAATAAATTATAAAATAATTAAAAAAACAACTTAATGACAATTATAATACAACTATAAATAAGCTATAAAACAATCAAAAATTGAGTTTATTATTTTTAGAAGAAGTATTTTTATAAATAAAAAATTTTGAAACATAAAAATAAATTTTTTTCTATGTTTACATATTTTTGTTCAATTATACAAATTTTTCTATATATTATATATATTGAATTCATATGTTATATTTTTTAAAAATTACATTTTATGTCTAATTGGTATGACATTGAAAATAAATCTATATTAAAAGTAATATATATTGTCTGCATTTTAATATCAACTACTAGCTAGATTAATTTTTTTTTCTAATTTTTTTTAAGTTTATGAAATGGAGGTGCCAAAGGCACCATAACTAAGAGCACTCCTAATAACTTCTCTATTTTATCCTTTAAAATACCTCACTAAAACTTCCCTTTTTCTATTTTACCTCACACATATACATTACACGATACATCAACTTTTTTATATTTTTCTCTATATCATTTAAATATTATATCTTCACATATATTTTATTAATAAAAATAAAAAAAAAACAATACACAAATGAATAAAAAGAAGAATAAAAAATTAATTAAAGAAACAAAAAAGAGAAAGAAAAAATATAAAATATGTTTACCTCTTCACTATTCATTGAGCTATATGTAGAGAAGAGTTTCTTGGAGTTTAGAAATATGTATAATAGCTAAGAGTTTAAATCATTTGATGGAGCTCAATTTAAAACTCTTAGCTATTTTATTTTACCTTTTAGCTATTATACCTCATTGTGAGTGCTCTAATAGACCAATTTGATTTGATAAACTTGCTTTAAACAAAAAATAATAAAATTGATTTAGTGTGAAAATATATATTTATTTAACTTATATATATTGTACATGTTTAAAACGCAACACATCACAATCTTTCTTATACCATGTTCAAAAAAACATGTTTATCAACATAATAAGAAAATGCAAAATCAATATTATTAAGAATAATTTTTGGCATAGATATATAAGTTTAATTTTTAGTTATAAGTAAATACTTAAATTTAATTTTTAATGATAATAATACTTAAATTATAATTCTTGAACTTTTGTAAATATCTAGTTGTTAAGTGTTTGCCACGTGACAAATTCTAGTTGGTCTAGGTCATTATTTTCTTTTTTAAAATTTAAATATACTAATAAAAAAATAAGACGTGAATAATGACTTGACATTTAATGCTTAGGTGATTACAGACTTACAGAAATATAACTTAAGTATTATTACTATAAAAAAAAATTAAATATTTATTTACAACTAATAATTAAATTTGATTATTTATACCACAAATTACTCTATTATTAATCCCTCCATATTATTACAAAAGAAAATAATTTAATAGTTAATACACTCTATTTTTTTTTCTTAATCATAATGTAATTAGAAAAAGGTTATTTTAATTATTACACATTTGGCATGTTAGACAATTTTACTATTTGGGTTCAAATTTATTAACAAAAGAATTGTATATATATAGGATCCCTTTAAGATGGCACTATTGATGTTGAGATAATCACATAATAAATCTAGAAATTACATTACATTGATTACAATAATCTTGTAAGGTACATTATGCACATGGATTTTTTTTGGGACAAGTGAGTCTCATATCAATAATATTTATAACTAATTGAAAATTTGAACCTAATTAATTAATTAATTAAATTAATGTTCTCAAATACTAATACCATAGATTTATTATTATTTTTTATATATATGTGTATATACACAAGACAAAAAGAAGAAGCGAAACGACTTCGTTTTTGGATTGTATTAATTATGAGAGGACATGAAAACATTATTTTGTTTTTTTGTTGTTGTTTTGCTATTAATCAACAAAAATCCAAAGTGGAAAACCATAAAAATGATAATGAGGTGTTTGGAAGAAAAGAAAAGAAAAAAAAAATTGAAAAAGAAAGAGAAAGTCCCAAAACAAAAAGAACCCAAAACAGGAAAAAGAAAAAGAAAGAAAGAAAAGAAAAGAGAAAGAAAGAAAGAAAGCGAAATGAGAGAGAGAAAGGCTTTCTCTCTCTAACTCCCATTGTGATGGCGTGATTTACTTTTGCTTTTCTCTCTCTCGACAGGAATCTTTGAAAATCCAAAGCACAAATTAGATTAATAAAAAGAAAAACAAGATTAATAAATTTTATTTTCAAAATAATAACTAATTTTCTTTTTCTTTTTTTCCCAATAAATATTCACTTTTCTTTTCTCATGTTAGCCTAGCCTACTCTGTCTCTTACCCTCTCAATTAAAAACAAATTATATATAGTATTAATAATAAATGATAGGTAAGCAAAAAAAGAATAAATGATAAATTTCCAGCTACAGAAATGATAAGATAAAACTTAAATAAATTTATATATGGTATGGTAGACTGGTAGTGAAAAAAAAAAAGTTTTTTTCTTTTAAAAAAACAATAAATAACTATGACAACCGTGTAATAATTTTCATAATTAAAAAAAAAATGAATTATGATATTTATTTTTATTACAAAAATTCAGTAATAAAGAAAAAAAAAAAAGTTGCGAAACAGGTGATATATGTATGGTAGATAACTTAGTAGAGTGATAGGGCTAAAATTGTCTTTTCACAGAAAGACGGTGAGTGGGCCATACTAGTTCAGTAATTCTTAAAAACTCAAATAAATTAATAATAATAATTAATTAAAATTTGTTGATATGTTTTTGTATCTTATTTTCCTCTTCACTTTCTCACACTTTCTCACTACGGTCCGTTGGAGCCAAACAGTATCTCACACGCAGTCTCTCTCACTCAATCTTTCTTTCTCATTCACTTTCTCTCTCTAAAGTTGTTTTCTTTCTCTCTCATCACTGAACCGGAACATGAGAGTGGGTATTACAGACCACCACCATAACCGGTAATGAATCCGAGCACTGAACAACCACCATTACCACCTCAACCGCCGCAGCCCCACCGTCCTTCCACCTCCTGTGACCGTCATCCGGAGGAGTC
This sequence comes from Cannabis sativa, assembly GCF_029168945.1. Lineage (NCBI taxonomy): Eukaryota > Viridiplantae > Streptophyta > Magnoliopsida > Rosales > Cannabaceae > Cannabis > Cannabis sativa. The sequence goes on along the minus strand of NC_083607.1, from coordinate 7,320,144 downwards.
CTTCACTGGCTTCTGCCCTTCATGCCTTTGCGAACGACTCGCCGTACTCGATCATTCCTCAGCTACTACTGCTTCGTCTTCTTCTCGAAAACCCCCAACTTCTTCCACTGCCGCCGCTGCACTTAAGGCCATTTTCAAGCCCAGTGCTTCGTCTTCTTCCTCTTCTGCAGCCTTTGTAGCCGCCGCCGGTGGTGGTGCCGGACCTTCTTCGGGGAATCGTAACAGACCCACTTCGTTTTTTCCAGAGTTGAGGCGAACCAAGTCCTTCTCTGCTTCTAAGAACGAGGGATTCTCCGGTGTCTTTGAGCCACAGAGGAAGTCTTGTGACGTTAGGGTTAGGAACACTCTCTGGAATCTTTTCACTCAAGACGACGAGAGGTTCCCTGGTGGTAAGAAAGAGTCGTCGAAACCAGGTACTGGAGCTGTTGAGATTGAGGTTGAGACTAGGAATATTGGAGTAGGAGGGGCTTCGTCGAGTGTTCAAGGTCCTGTGTTTGAGTCCAAGGAGGAAGAGATAGAAGAAGAGGAAGAGGTAGACGAGGAGTGTTTGGTGGAAGAAGAAGAAGGGGAAATTAGGGTTTTCGAAGAAGCCATTGTTGGGGGGAATGTAATTGAAGACAGAGTGGAGGAAATTGTTGAGGAGGAAGAAAAAGAATCAGTTGAGGAAATAGAAGAAGAAGAACCGGAGCAAATACCAGAGCTTGAGTTAAAGCCCATGAAGGACCACATAGATCTCGATGCACAAACCAAAAAGAGGGATTTAAAGGAGATTGCAGGTAGTTTTTGGTCTGCAGCTTCAGTTTTCAGCAAAAAATTACAGAAATGGAGACAGAAGCAGAAGATGAAGAAGCGTCAAAACGGTGGCAGTTCAGCCACATTGCCGGTGGAAAAACCAATCGGAAGACAGTTCAGAGAAACCCAGTCTGAGATCGCCGACTACGGCTTCGGTCGCCGTTCCTGCGATACTGATCCTCGGTTCTCGCTCGATGCCGGTCGAATGTCGTTGGACGCGGGTCGTATGTCGTTTGACGACCCAAGATACTCCTTCGACGAGCCTCGAGCTTCTTGGGATGGTTACTTGATTGGCCGCACATTCCCCAAAATGCCCACCATGGTTTCGGTGGTGGAGGACCCTCTTCCTCCTCCTGTCCACGTTATCAGGTCCGACAACCAAATCCCAGTCGAAGAACCCATCAATGAGGACGAGTCAGTTCCTGGTGGGTCAGCACAGACTCGAGACTATTACTCTGATTCATCCTCTCGTCGGCGGCGAAGTCTCGATCGATCAAACTCGATAAGGAAGACGGCCGCTGCTGTGGTGGCCGAGATGGACGAGATAAAGTCAACTTCTAATTCAAAGGTATCTCCGGCCACCGTTGATTACTTCCCTGGGCCGAAGCTTGGAGTTCCCGATAGAGATTCTAGAGATTCCAACTCTAATTCTTTGAGGGACGACTGCTCCGAAACTTTTGATATGGGGTTCCGGGATTCTGCCTCGGTTATCGGTAATGGGGATAGAAAAGGTCCCAAGAAGTCCCGCCGGTGGAGCAAGGCGTGGAACATTTGGGGGTTTATTCACAGGCGAGGTGGTAACAAAGATGAAGATGAAGACCGGTACAGCAGAGCCAATGGGGTGGAGCGTTCTTACTCAGAATCATGGCCGGAGCTCAGAGGAGACCGAAATGGCGATGTTCGTGGCGGTTTCAATCCGAAGATGCTTAGGAGCAATAGCAGCGTTAGCTGGAGAAACTCTCAGGGCTTTGGCGGAGGAGGATCGTTCGGTAGCATGAGGAAGAGCAACCCCTCCTCCGTGGCCTCTGCCACGGCCGCCGCAACCGCCGAAACTAATGGGAATGGTAGGAAGAAGAAAGATGAAGTTGTTTTGGAGCGAAACCGTAGTGCAAGGTATTCCCCGAACAACATTGATAATGGACTATTAAGGTTTTATTTAACTCCGATGAGGAGTAGTCGGAGGAGTGCTAATGGGAAAAGTAGGTACAATCAAGCACATTCCATAGCCAGAAGTGTACTTCGATTGTACTAAAAGAAGATTTTCCAAAACAAATTATTAGTACTTGAAAATGAATTAAGGTCCATAAGCTGTTCTTTTGGGTTATTAATTTATTATTGTCTTTAATTTTGCTGCTTTTGTTGTGTAAAACTACACATGCCTTTGTATTCTTCTTAATGGTTGGTTGGTTGGTTGGTTGGATTATTGAAAAAAAAAAAAAAAATTCCTAAAATTTGTTTCTTTCTTGTGATTAGCATGGTTATCTTATACTATAATAACAAAAATTTCAGTGTTTTTTTTTCCTTTCTGTTTTGTCTCTAATCGTACTTTTGTTAAATTGGCCTATATATATATTTTTTAAATTTTATTTTCATGTCATTTCAGTCACTACCCAGATAAAAAAGTAACTAGGGAGAGATAAAAATCTGAACTTTATGAGGAAACTTCACACAGAATAGCAGAGTTTATGTTTTGTGGGCTCATTGTTCTCTAATCTTCTCTTATCTCACCTGAGTTTTTGCTACTTAAAGTCTCAAATTGATTCATACAAAAGACAGAGAAGAGTAAGGGTTTTTGTTTTTTTGATACCTCGTCCTTGTTTTAAAAACAATTTTTTTTTTTGGTCCATATACGACACTATAGTACAGTAGGAAGTAGTTTTTCATTCATTCCCTTGTATCACTTGAAAAAAGATAATAATAATAATAATAATAATAACTGTTTGTGCATCATGTCAAAGCAGCTACTATTATTCTTAGTTGCCATGGAATATGTCAAGACCAGGCTATTGTTGCAGAAATAAGAGTCAGTTTATATTTATAATTCTTATATACCCCACTTGAAGAGTATCAGAACAGAAAGAAACACCCTTAATCATATTTTGAACTATTGGAACTTTGTATGTATTTTTCTTTTCTTTCTTCTGCTTGACTTGTTTTGGCTCTGACTGTTTTTTTTTTCTCTAGTTTTCTTTGAGTTTCAATATAGGTATGGAGAGCTTTATTGGGTCAAAACTTGATAGGTCTGTTTCCTAATCTATTACTAAGAATAGTAAAGCTGATACTGATAGTTAGATCTTCTTCTGTGCTTTTTGTCTTATGTGTATTCTTATTTAGTTGCTAAATTGGTTATGGATTAATGGTTATTCTTTACCAATAAATTTACTGCATTAATCTTGTTATTCACTTATTTATTACCTTTTTCTTTAGTCCATTATCCTTTTTTTACTAAATCAATTAGAGGTGTATTTTAATCTCTAGTGTTTTGAATTCAATTTTAATGAAATCATATATGTTGTTTTTTCTGAGCTTTCTTTAGTCGATGAAGAAATATTTTATGTCAACAGGAAAAAGGGAGTAGGCTGTTTGTTTGTTTGTTTGTCTTATACTCATTAAGCATTACTTGTTTTAAAATGATCATTGATTGACTTGATGAAATAGCTTAATGACATTATCTTCATTAGGTGGATATAGCTATTATCAATCAAAATATGGAATGTAAATTCTCTCTATATATTTGATCAAAATTGTAAAGTGAAAATTAGGAAGAAAAGAGGAGAGAAAAGGAAAAGTTTTCTTTAAATCATTCAAAAAGGGTAGAAAAAGAAAAGAAAAATGGATAAAAGGTATGAAATCTTTGTCACAATTTATATTGAATTAAGATAGAGATGAAATTGAGAATTCACAATGAAGTAAGTTTCATGAACAAAAAAAAAAAAAATACAAAGAAAAAAGAAAAAGAGAAAGTAATGATTACATCTGAAAAAACAAAGATTCTTATATCCCCACCAAGATGTTGAAGGAATCAAACTAATCAAACATTTTTCACTCACTAAGTTTAAGACTATTTGCTTTCATCCTTTTCTCTGCATATGCATAAAGCTTAGTGATCAACAAGGTTTTGCCTCCAAAGTCAAAAAAGTCAGGAGGAAAAACACCATAACATGTTCCTTCATGGAGTGTATCAAAGGAAAGAAAGAGAAAAAAAAAAGAAGAAAGATTAAAAAAGCTCATAAATCAATGGCATGCTCATTCAATTTACTAATCCACTACTCCTTTAATCTATCAAATATTTCAAGTGGGTGCATAATCATTTATTTATGCTTACTAGTGAACTTAATTGTCAACGGTTGTAATCTCATGTCTGTATTGGGTGTTGTTTTTTTTTTATTTGTTTATTTATTCAAATATACATAAATATATATTAAATAATCTTGTGTGTACCATTTGACTAATTATATAAAGTATAAGACAAGTGATAAGTGTTTAAGGCCATTAAGTACTATCATACATATATTGTAAGTTGTGTTATCACTATTTGAATTTCATTGATAGGGATGTACTTTCATGTGTATAGTAATATTGATCTTTGGATATTATTAATTTCATGTATATATCACAATATGAGGTTGGTGATATTAATTTTCTTACTCTATTGTTATTGCAATTTGGTGTATTTAATGTTTTTCACAAAAAGAATGAAATGTGTACGATTTTTTTGTGCATTTACACCTTGAGGTTTGGCTCCTAAATATGCACAATTAATGTGTATATATATATTTTTTTCTGGAATGAATTAATGTGTATATATTAATTAGAGAAGATAAAAATAGCAAACTCAAAGTGCATTTACACCAAAGATTTGGTAGGTTTCTGGGTTTTTGTTATAACCTAAAAATAAGAAAGAAAAAAATGTTGATTGATGGAAGAAAAGAAGTAAAAATTGGTTAAGTCAAGACTACTAGACTGATGTGTAGTTTTTTTTTTTTTTTTTGTTATTTGGAATTTTTACACCACATACTAAAATTTTAAACTTTAATTCTTTTTTATAGTGGGGGGAATTTTTTTCAAATTATATTGTGTACTGTGTTAAGTTTTCATTATTGTTACATAGTTGTTTTTTAGTTGTTTCACTGTTGTTAATTAATTTGTTTTATTGTTTTAAGGTTATTTTATAAAAAGACAGTATTTTTGTAAAAAAAATTGTGTGGCAGTAAAATTGTAAATTTTTGCCAAAAATCTAATTTTTTTTTGTAAAAAACTCCATTTTTATTAGGGTTAATTTAGCATCTTATGCTTTTTTTTTATTCAAAAATTGTATTATTATAGAAGTTGTGTGCTAGTAAAAACATAATATAGAGTTGTCGTATTTTGTAAAACAAAGAGCCCAAGAAAAAGATTATTAAATAACTTGGGCCTTTTTCAACCGAACAAATTTTTTTATCAAGATATACCATCATTTTGAATGTAAAAAAGATTTATATCCACTATAATACATATATTTTTTTTAATTTTGTACCACTTTTACACATACCCAAAAGATACCTAATATGATTACCTTTTTTCTCTTTTTTCACTTCTTCAGTATTTTCATTTAGGAAAAAACTTCCTTTTTTCTTTTTTTTTCTTTTTTCAAAAGGGGGAGAAGTTCATTTTTATGGCTTTTTCTACAAATATAATATAGGCATTTAACGTTTCTCTAATTGTATGTTTTTCTTCTTTATTAGTAGACGTTCATTAGTTTTCTTTGTTATAAATTTGCAAAAAGTTATAGTCGTAATTCCATTAGAATAGTTATGTACCATTCATCTTAAGTTACTTATTTATTTATTTCTTCATAATTTTTTTTTCTTTCTTTTTTCTCCCAACTTTCTCTTTCATTGTTTTTACTCTTTTCCTTTGGTTTTTTATTTTTTATTTATCATTTTCCCACTTATTCTATTATCCTTCCTTCATTCCAATAATAATAATAATAATAATAATAATCTTTATATATTAAAAGTGTGTATCTAACGGCATTTATTGGTTTAACATTTTTTGGTTTAACAGAATAATATTATGTTAAATTTAACAATTAGTTTATCTCCCGTTAACAAATAAATCTAATAATTACACTCAAAAAATTAAACAATCTTTTAAATATTAATAATCTCTTTTTAAATTAAAAAATATCTTAGCCACCTATCTATCTAACAAACCTATTTTAAGAGAATATTAACAATTTTTTTATTTATTTTTTAAAAAAGAAAAATCTTTATATTTAACGATTGTTGTTTTAATAGTGAAACAAAATAGCTGCAAGTTTACACAGCAGCTGTAGCCGGCCTGGTTTACAGCATTTGGCGGCTGAGAAATACGGTTCTATGGACCAAAGAGGAACAACTAATCCCAGCTTTACTCAAGGAATTAAAAGCCAACTTGAAGCTTAGAATTGAGATGTTTTGGCCAAAAAAAGTTTCAAAGAGAGATACACAATGGTTTCAAAGTTTGTAAATATATTAACATTGTATAGTTGTTTTTATTTAGGCCCTCCTTTGGGTGCTATTTGGGTGTAATCAATTGTTTTTGAGCTAATACAATTTCTGATTCATCAAAAAAAAAAAAAAATAGTGAAACAAAATTACATCTAATTTAAATATTTTTCAATGCCCACGTTAACGTCTCTTACGATCATATTCTATTCTCAAAGTAGTTATGCAGCTATGTTCTATATGATTATCCTAAATTATAAATAATAATTACTAAGCAATAATACGTGCCATGCACTTATTATAATAATTATTCATGCTTTTGTGTTTGCATTAGTTTTCCATTTTGTTATTTTGGTTCTTCATATTTCTCTGATTTTTTGATTTGGCTTTCCGGCTATTATGGAAATTATTTCTTGTTTATCTCTCAATTATTTTGTAAGTTTGCCTAAATCTCATATTAAAGAAAACATAAAAAGGAGAAAATGTAACTTTTAAGGGTATTGTAGCAATCTATGTAAAATTTAAACTTATAGCATTTGTAAATTTTTTAAATAATAGAATATTATTTATAGCTTTCAAACATTTGCTATTATTTTGGGACCAAAAAAAAAAAGATTTGGATAAATTATTGTGTTTTTTTAGAGAAACTTATAACTTTTAAGATTATTGCTCTACTTTGTTCATCTACCGATCAATTATTTTTCCTTTATTATTTATTTTTCTCTTCAGTCTCCATCTAATATTTACTCATATGATTTGGGTACGGATTTTTCTTTGTAAATCATTTTACTCTCACAAAAATACTTTATGATCTTATTTATTTCCTATCCAAAATTTAAGGTTCTATTTGAAGACTAATCATCGTATCTTTTTTAATGTATTTTATCAAACACAAAATTATGATTAACAAGTGATGGTAAAGTGCAGCAAGAAGCTTCTCCATTTACAACTCTCAAATCCTTCTACACAAAACAAGCCGCCCAGCAAAAACTAAGCACAAGACTTGAACCAGGCACATGTATTTTAATTTTTAATTGATGTCAATCTGTTCTTTTTATTTTATTTTATTTTATGTTTTTTTTGGTTTATTTTATTTACTGCATCTTAATTATGTATTTTTTTTATTATTAATAACATTGTATTTATCATAAATTTATAGACTATGTTTTAATTACCAAATACACTGACATACAGTTTATTTTTATAAAATAAATCGTTCAAATAATCCTAACGACTTAAATTACCAAAATTAAAAAAAAAAAAAAACAATAAATTGTTAATTGTTATATAAATTAACAATTAACCCAAGATCTATTTGTATATAACATAGAACACAATAGTAGTATATGATAATATAGTATGTGTACCTGATTGATCCATAGCAATTATCTCTGATTGATCCACAGCAGTTACTCCAATTTGATAGTGCAATACTATCAACTAAGTCTTCCTCCCTAGATCTCTAAATCAGAAGCAGTTTATTTTCTCTGATTATCAAAAGGTATACAATTGTGATGAGACAATATGTATTTATAGAGTTAGGGAGGGGACTTAGCTACAAAACCCTAGTTGGCCGGGCTCGCTCATCAAAGGCTTCAGTCAACTAGAAAAGCCCACACTTCTGCTTCACCTAGACTTTACTCACAGATGCTAAGCCCATTAACAATTGATCACCAACAACATGGGCTAACACAGCAAAGAACTATCCAATCAACCCAAGTTTTAATAAAACCAATAAAACTTAATGTAAGCCCAAATAAAAGTCTAACATTCTCCCACTTGGGCTACATTGATTTTAATACATATATATTATATATCAAAATAATTTTGTTTGAAAACGACTCATGGGTTGAACAACAAGAAAACATTTGTGGCCACTTTAAAAACTGATAGTTCTCTGATAGCATCTCAACATACCGGTCCAATTTAACCTTTGATAATGAACTATGACAGTCATATTGTTTTTAGCTCAACAAAAGACATTCATAATCACAAATACCAAAGTATTAAATCGACATGGTCAATAAGTCTAGTAGTGTGGTAAGGAATTATGTTCAACATGTGATCAATTTAAAATAACATAATATCCTTATCAGTCCTCAATTTCACTGATACCGTGATGCTTAATAAATAAGCCAGTGAAATTAAACATACACCACTTAAAATAAGTAAGTGTCACTAAACTTGCTTAAAGAATTAAGCCAACAACATATCATTGTCAATAAGCAAATAAATTTAATAGACAATGATCACAACAATATGAACCACATGCTTTCAATTCAATCATTCTCGAGAATATAACAAAACATAATTGAAAACATATCCATTCAATAATAAAAAATATTGAAACATAAAATGTAGTTCATAACTTTATTCGAAAATTATAAATAATAATTTACGAAAACAAACAGAAAACAAAACTCCCACTAACCCAAAAGATCAAAAGATTCTAAAATGCCCATATTAACAACATGTTTATTAAACAAAGACGCACTTAACCCTTTGGTTAGAGGATCAGATAACATCGACTCGGTCTTGCAATTTTCAATAACAATGTCTCCTTTCTTGACCAAGTCTCCGACGAGTGAGATACTTTATTTCCATATGTTTAGAAGCACTACTAATCTTGTTATTCTTTGAAAAGAAAACAACAACATCATTATCACAATAGATTAGCATAGGTGTGGAAATAGAATCAACCACTCGTATCTCCGAAATAAAATTCTTCAGCCACAAAGCTTGCAAAGATGCCCCATAACATGCAACAAACTCAGCATACATAGTAGATGATGTGATCAAAGTACGCTTGACACTCTTCCAAGAAATAGCAAGACTCGCCAAGGTGAAAATATAGCCAGAAGTTGACTTTAAATCATCTACACAACCACCAAAATCCGAATCTGAATAACCAACAACTCGAAGATTGTCAACATGCTTATACACAAGCATAAAACTCTTCGTTCTTTGCAAATATCTCAAAACTTTCTTGGCTGCAACCCAATGATCAAGACCAGGATCAGATAAATATCTCCCAAGAACATTGACTACGAAAGCTATGTCGTGGTCGAGTGCAAACTCCGAGCATACATCAAACTCCCTACTACACTTGCATAAGGTATGTTCTTCATTGCTCCTCTTTCCAAGTCGTTCTTAGGACATTGCCGCTTAGTGAACTTGTCCCCTTTCGTAATAGGAACGAACCGGCCTTTACACAAATCCATGTTGAACCTTTTGAGCACACGATTAATGTAAGCTTCTTGAGATAAGCCAAGAACTTTTCGATTCCCGTCACGATGGATCTCAATCCCCAAAACATAGGATGCCTCTCCAAGATCTTTCATATCAAAATTGGAAGACGAGAAAATTTTTGGTCTCATTTAGTAGTGACAAATCACTGCTGGCAAGTAAAATGTCATCTACGTAAAGAACAAGAAAAATATAACGACTCCCACTGATCTTCATATAAATACACCGATCAAACTTGTTCTCTACGAAACCAAACGATGTCACAACCTTGTCAAACTTCAAGTACCACCGGCGAGATGCTCGTTTGAGACCATAAATGGATCGTTTCAACTTGCAAACTAAGTGTTCTTTTCCATTCTCCTTGTAGCCTTCTGTTGAGACATATAGACTTCCTCATTCAATTCTCCATTCGAAAAGCAGCTTTTAACATCCATTTGATGCAACTCTAAATCAAAATGCGCAACTAAGGCCATAATAATTTTGAATGAATCTTTAGTGGAAACAGGTGAGAAAGTTTCAGTGTAATCAATACCTTCTCTTTGAGTAAAGCCTTTAGCCACTAAACGCGCTTTAAACCTTTCAATCTGTCCCTTTTTATCCCTTTTAGCCTTCAAAATCCACTTACAACCTATTGGTTTAAAACCATCGTGTAATAAAACTAGCTCCATACACCATTTTTCTTCATGGAGTCGATCTCATCATCCGTAGCTGCTAACCATTTTGAAGATTGTGGACTATTAAGTGCTTCACTAAAAGTGACAGGATCCACAAAATGATCAATATCATATTCTCCTTCTCCAAGATAAACAAAATTATCATGACACTTTGTTGACTTCTTTTGTCTCTGAGATCTTCTTAGAGGAGGTACTTCTGGAATAACTTCTCTTTGTTGATCATTGTTTTGAATAACATCTTCCACAACTGGAATTTCTTCAATAACAGGATTCTCATTAACAATAGGAGCTTCATCATTAATAGGCCCTTCATCAATAATAGGACCTTCATCATCTTCGATATCGGGAGCAATATATTCATCAACAATGGGAGCATTACCAACTGGAGTAGGATGGAGACTACTATTATCATCTCTTGAAAATGACATAGGAATACAAATTCCTTTAGAGGACTCCCCATTTCAAGAGATGTTGAAGGAATTTTTTCAGCAACATCAAATTCCGAAATTTAGCGATACCGAGATTCAACAATTCGCGTACCACGAGTGGGACAGTAAAAGCGATAGCCTTTTGAGCGCATTGGATAACCAATGAAATAACAGCGATTTGTTCTCGGATCTAACTTTTTCAAATTAGGATCATAAATCTTTACTTCAGCTGGACAACCCCATACTCGAAGATGATTAAGACTAGGCTTCCGCCCAGTCCATAACTCAAAAGGGGTCTTGGGAACAGATTTACTGGGAACACGATTTAAAATATAAGTTGCAGTCATAAGTGCTTCACCCCATAAAAACTCTGGAAGATTTGTTCTACTTATCATACTTCTAACCATATCCATGAGAGTGCGATTTCTCCTTTCAGCAACGCCATTTTGCTCAGGTGAACCAGGCATAGTGTATTGAGCAACTATACCATTTTCTTGTAAGTACTCTCCAAAAAGCCCCATGTGTTGTCCCGATTCTGTATAACGACCATAATATTCTCCTCCACGATCAGAATGAACAACTTTGATGACTCTTCCTAATTGTTTCTCAACCTCATATCGAAAAATTTTGAGTTTATCAAGGGCGTCAGATTTTTCTTTAATTAAATAGGTGAATCCATAACGAGAAAAATCATCAATAAAAGTGATAAAATACTTATTTCTGCACAACGTGGTGGAATAAGGACCACTAATGTCTGTGTGGATAATTTCCAATAAAGATTGACTGCGGTTTGCAGTCTTCTTTCTTGTTTTAGTCAATTTTCCACGAGTACAATCAACACAAGTATCCCAATCAGAAGCATCAAGAGGAGGAAGTATTTGATTTAATTAAACGATCAACCCTTTCTCCGGAAATATGACCCAATCTTTTGTGCCATAACAATAAGGATGTTTCCTTAATATGAGGTCTTTTACCCACAGTATTCACAACATTAAAAGAGGAATCTAAAGGAGCCAATGACAACTTGTAAAGACCATCAGAATAAAAGCAATTTCCAATAATTCGAGAGTCAAGCATAATGTCAACATTATCATTTGCAAAATGAAAAGAATATCCTTGTTTAACCAAAAGCGGAAGCGAAACTAAATTCCTTTTAAAAGTAGGAACATAAAAAGTATTGTTCAGAATAATCTTATCACGAGACTGTAATTCAAGAATAAATGTTCCAACATAGATAACGTCAACTCCAACATCATTGCCCACTTTAAGCTTGGACTCCCTCTCACTTGGCTTCCTGAGATCCCTTAGCCCCCGTAAGGAAGCGAAACATGAACAAGAGCACCACTGTCTAACCACCAAGAATCAATAGGAACATCAACTAGATTAGATTCAAAACAAACACATGCCAATGGATTACCTGATTGTGCTTGTTTCTTTTCTAACCAAGTCTTAAATTTGTGACGATACCGTTCTCCGATGCCCCAATTTTTCACAAAAGTAACACTTCACATTAGAGTATTTGGACTTTCCATTGTTATTCTTCGTTTATTCTTATGTTCCTTACCATTACCATTCCGTTTAGTAGCACCATCATTTTTATTCTTGAATTTTCCTTTTCCTTTGTTGGGCTTCGAGGTGAGAAACATAGTTAGCAGATTCATTCTTCTCCCTTTTAAGCTTGCTTTCTTCAGCTACACACTGAGAAATTAGATCGCTGATAGTCCATGTTTGATTGTAAGTGTTGTAGGCTGTCTTGATAAGGCTGAAAGAGGCAGGAAGAGCATGAAGAGCTCGATGAATAATGAAAGAGTCAGGAAGAGGAATATTATGATCTTTTAACTTGGACTGAACATTCACCAATTTCGAATAAAATCTCGCACTCCTTTTAATTCATCATACTTAATGGTTGTCATTTCATCCATAAGATGTCCAAATTCGGCGTTTTCACCGGTGTCGTATAATTTTTCTACAGCATTGAAAAACTCTTTGGCATTTGTAGTGTCTGGCAAACCACTCAATAGATGTTCAGGAATGGATCTTTTCATAGTAAGAAGACTAAGTCGACTTGACTTTTCCCATTGTGCATGATGAGTTCTCTCAGCAGCTGTACTGGAGTCAGTAAGATCAGCAGGTTTTTCTTCTCGTAGGCACAAGTCCATATCCATTATGCCTAAAGTAAATTCCACATCTCGTTTCCATGTCTTGTAGTTGGAAGCATTCAAAATATGGATGGAAGCATTATTGTTGTTCACGTAAAAGGAGATCGAAAAATTCAAAATTAAATCTTGAATAAGCAATATGAGCAATGTATTAGAAAATATTGTAGAATCAACCGGTCATTATAAACTCCCTTTGGGGTGAGAATATAACACACACATGATTTACCTTCATGAAGTTAACAACAAAGAAAAAATACATATCATTTAAGAATTTTATTACCTTTGGGCAAATAAATTTCTTAAAAATATGTATTAATTCAAACAAAAAATAATAATAAATTTATATATTTAAATTATTACCTTTGGGCAAATAATTAAAATATATACATTTAATATTAACTCACTTCATGGAATGTGAACTAATATATGTAAATACTACCTTTGGGCAAGTAATTACACATATAGTCAACCAAAAATATAATATTTTCTTCAACATGTGAAATTTGGTGATAAAACAATCATTGAAAATTAATAATTTTCAACCAAATTTCCAAAAGAGATATATAATTGCTTTTATTATATTGATAAGCAAAAAATAAAGTGTCCACCATAACACATTATTTTTGTATCAAACAACCAAGTTTTATAACTTTAGAACAACAAATAATTAAAAGATGTGAATATAAGAAAATTGGTGGAGACTACATAGTCAAAACAAATTAAATAAGAGAGTGACTATGTTTTATGGAACGAGAAGAAACTCAAAAAATTTTCTATGATTGACAAATTTCGAAAAATCATCAAAAATTATTTTTAATAATTTTTTAACTGCATAATTATCATTAAAATAATAATAATTATTAAACGGAGTCAAAAAATTAATTAAAAATCATAGAAAAATCAGAAATTGAATTTTAAGCACGCTGGAAAAAAGAACGTCGAAAACCGATGCCCCACGACGCCGCACGCGCCCCCACGCGCCACCTGCGCGAGTGGGCGTCGCGGCTGGGCTGGGTCTTCTTCTTCCTGGGGCGGGTTCCAGTCGGGTCACGCGACCCGGTTCGGACTCCAGTCGGGTCTGCTTGTTTTTCCGGCCAAAAAACGACGAAAAGATGGGGATTTTGGATGGGTTTCGATTGGGAATCAATTTCTAGTTGATTTACACTATTAATTTCATGTATTAAAAAATAAATGGGTAGATTTATGGCTAAAATCAATCCCAAAATTGAAGAACACAAAAGAAAAAAAATTGTAATGCTAATCTTAGTTTAAATCCGAAATTAATTATGTAGGAACAATCTTAAACAATTGATAATGACAAATCTATCATCAATTTTAGATCAAAAACCGTAAAATCAAAACACACAAATTATAATTTCATATTATAATTATATAAACCCTAAAACTTTAAATTAAAATTCTCTTAATATAGACTATGAATTCAAACATATAATATATCAATTGAAAGAGAATTTAACGATCAATAAAATCCCTAAAGTTTTAAGATTTATAAACAAAAAATTACACATAAAATAATAACGAAATTAATATGAAATTATGGATAATTAATATATACAAATTAATTATACTAATTATAGGTTCTAAATCATATACAATAGGCAATCTGATACCACATGTTATATAAATTAACAATTAACCCAAGATCTATTTGTATATAACATAGAACACAATAGTAGTATATGATAATATAGTATGTGTACCTGATTGATCCATAGCAATTATCTCTGATTGATCCACAGCAGTTACTCCAATTTGATAGTGCAATACTATCAACTAAGTCTTCCTCCCTAGATCTCTAAATCAGAAGCAGTTTATTTTCTCTGATTATCAAAAGGTATACAATTGTGATGAGACAATATGTATTTATAGAGTTAGGGAGGGGACTTAGCTACAAAACCCTAGTTGGGCTGGGCCTGCTCATCAAAGGCTTCAGTCAACTAGAAAAGCCCACACTTCTGCTTCACCTAGACTTTACTCACAGATGCTAAGCCCATTAACAATTGATCACCAACAACATGGGCTAACACAGCAAAGAACTATCCAATCAACCCAAGTTTTAATAAAACCAATAAAACTTAATGTAAGCCCAAATAAAAGTCTAACATTAATTACCAAATACACTGACATACAGTTTATTTTTATAAAATAAATCGTTCAAATAATCCTAACGACTTAAATTACCAAAATTAAAAAAAAAAAAAAACAATAAATAAAACTAACATTTACGTGGTTTGCCACGTAACATCCACCTAGTAATAATAATAAAAATCTATTCTCTTTCCATCGTCACTTTTCTTAATTTTTTTTCCTTAATTTTTTTTTTAATTTGTTTTCACGTCTTTAATATTACATTTTTTTTTGAAGGCAATAACAAAAATATTCATTGAAAATAATCATGATGTCATACAAAAGATTTCCAAGGAAATGAGAATATCTTCTAACAAAACAAGTTATTTATCTATCCACATAAAATAATTTAACCTATCATTTAAATCTAATGACATCATCAAAAGCTGCACAAAACACAAGTAATTTGAATGTAAATAAACAAAATACAGTATACATTAATAAAGAAATTATTTACATACATATGTATAAACAAACTATTTAGAATAAGTAAAAACACCATAAAAGAACTTTATCTGTTTAGATTAGAATGCCTTCCTCTCTTAAAGTAAATAGGTCAATTAACAACACGAAATTTTCAAAAATGTATTCCAATAACTCAATAACTTAAATACTTCCATAACTAATAACTTTAATAAATTTAAAATTTAGTATTACAAATTTTAATATTATTATACCATTATTTATTTTTTGTTGTTGCGTTTTTCAATTTTTTTTTTTTTTTGAAATAGACAACAAGCTGCAAGACAAACGACAGAGAGCACAGGCAACAACAACAAAGGAATTAGAGTAATTCCTCTTAGGCTTCTTCCCTCAACCTAATGGCTTCCTTTGTCAGACAATGGGCGTCTGCGTTGAACTGACGAGGCAAATACTTCAAGGAGGCTTCAGGGAAGTTGGAGAAGAGCAACCTTATCCGAGACACAAGGCCAGAAAGAGCAGAGAGGTCTTGCCAATCATTGTTGACTTTGGTGACTAAGTTTAAACAATCTGAGAAGATGAATTTTGTCTACAACTGAGAATCAATACACCACGATATACCCTGCAGCAAAGCCTGACCCTCAGCAAATATAGGAGTGGAAGCACCTGTCATGAGACGATTTTGAGAAGCTACAATCCGGTGGTGACCAATCTTAAAGGTGAAGCCAATCCCTGTTAAACCGTGTTTATGATCAAGAGATGCATTAACAAAAAGAGATGGAGAGTCCTCCTGAGAGTCTTCAACTGGCAACAACGGGGAAGGATGAGTGATCTGAGTTGAGACTGAACCCGATTGACCAGCAAGATTGTTTTGTTGGGCTTCATTGTAATCCTGTAAATAATTATAAACACACTCTTCCACATTGTTAGGAACAGCAGATCTTTTAAATAAAATTGAGTTTCTTGTATTCCATATATACCAAATGAATGCAATAAAGAGAGGGAAATCCTGCTTTGAAATGATTTGCAATGCTTGGAGATAAAATTCCTGTATATCTGTTCTGCGATGCTCACAATAAAATTTTTTGAATCTTGAAAGCTTCCAAATGGTCTTTGCTCTGGGGCAATCCACAAGGGCGTGCGTGACAGATTCTATATTATTACCACAAATTGAGCAAGCTGGTTGAGGTATAATGTTCTTTTGAGACAAATTTAAGGCACAAGGTAAAATATGATTGAAAGCTTTTCAAGTGAAATGCTTAATTTTAGGGGGGATAGGAAGTGACCAGAGAACTTTTCACCACTGCTGTAAAGGGTTTGGGTTGGAGGAAGAAGGTAAGGCATTAGAGGCTGAAGAAGAAGCTAGATGATAAGCCGATTTGACTGTAATGAGACCAGAAGGATGAAAGCCCCAAATGAGAGAATCAATCAAAGTCGGGTCCAGGGGAATTTGAAGAATAAGATCAACCTGATAAGAAGGAAAATAGTGTTTGAGGTTTGGCACATTCCAAGTAGTATCATGGTTGATAAAGAAGGACATAAAAGCCTGAGAGGGGTCGATGGGGTGCAAGATGGTGGGATGAAAAATACCAGGGATCCAGTTGGGTGCAGACAAAGGGATATTAGTACCTGCACCAATCTTCCAAACCAGACCTTTTTTGAGCAGTTGACGCCCCCAAAGAAGACTTCTCTAGGTGAAAGAAGAATTATATCCAGAATGAGCATTCAAAAAATCAGAGTTTTTAAAATACCGAGCTTTAAGAATAGAATGGAGGAGGGAGCAGCCCAAACTATCCAAGCCTGCTTGGCAAGAAGGGCTTGGTTATGATAAGAGAGAGTTCGGAAGCCCGTGATCCGTAAGGGGAAACACCAGGTAAGCTGTGCAATCCCACACCGCCTGGGGAAGGTCAAGTGGGATGATTCTGAGACTGTGTAGGTATGGGACTACACAGTTGGAGAGGGCTTAAATGGATTGATTTGTACTACCTATATCAACAAGGTGCATCTTGTTTTTCGGTAGCCCATCTCGAAAGAACTCCACAGTTAAGCGTGCTTGGCCTGGAGTAATTTCAAGGATGGGTGACCTCCTGGGAAGTTTTCCCAGGATGCGTGTGAGTGAGGACAAAGCACGCTGAAAACACTTGTGTTGATCTGTAGGGTCAGTCATCAATCCAGAAAGCAACCAAAGTGACGAACTCGTGTATAAGAGCCATTAGTCCGTGGGTGTAAGGGCCCAATGGAGGCTTGAAGCGGGAACGTTACAAATGGTATCAGAGCCTTGACCCAGCCGAAAGTGTGGTCGACGAGGACGTCGAACCCCGTAAGGGGGGTGATTGTGACAGTTAGTAGTCCCGTGATCCGTAAGGGGAAACACCAGGTAAGCTGTGCAATCCCACACCGCCTGGGGAAGGTCAAGTGGGATGATTCTGAGACTGTGTAGGTATGGGACTACACAGTTGGAGAGGGCTTAAATGGATTGATTTGTACTACCTATATCAACAAGGTGCATCTTGTTTTTCGGTAGCCCATCTCGAAAGAACTCCACAGTTAAGCGTGCTTGGCCTGGAGTAATTTCAAGGATGGGTGACCTCCTGGGAAGTTTTCCCAGGATGCGTGTGAGTGAGGACAAAGCACGCTGAAAACACTTGTGTTGATCTGTAGGGTCAGTCATCAATCCAGAAAGCAACCAAAGTGACGAACTCGTGTATAAGAGCCATTAGTCCGTGGGTGTAAGGGCCCAATGGAGGCTTGAAGCGGGAACGTTACACAAACCATCAAAAAACTTGGAGATCGAGATTGCAGACCAACTTTTCCAATGGATTTTCTTAGCACCTGAGGAACCCCACCAAAATCTAGCTATAGCACTCTGAATTTTAAGGCATATAGTTTTAGGGATCTTAAAACAAGACATTGAGAAGGAGGGAAAGGCTTGGACAACAACCTTAATAAGAGTTTCCTTACCAGTTCTGGAAAAAAGCTTATCATTCCATATATTCACACGGGAAGAAACGCTTTGGAGGAGATAATGGAAAACCGAATTGGTAACCCTGCCCACACAATGAGGGACACCCAGATATTTGCTAATAAAACCTTCCCCAGTAAGATGCAAAGACTCGCAAAATTCATGCTGAGACTCTGTAGAGATATTAGGGGAGAAAAGTATGGAAGACTTGTCTCTATTAACCAGCTGGCCAGTGGCTTGATTATAGAGCAGGAGAATAGCATTTAGAGCTTCACTTGATCGCGAAGTAACAGGAGAGAACAACATGCTATTGTTGGAAATTATTTTACCAGGATCTAGATTTACTAACAAGTATGTTGAATTAACAACCTAATATGAATTCTAAAACAATGAAAATAAACACATATAAAGTTTAAGAAACCTTACAGTGGGTGCAGCGGAACATTATGACTCCTTCCATTCAGATCTCTAGCCCTTGATTCCTTTCTGTAGCAGAGCATAATCAAGATCTGAATCTGGATCTTCTTTTCTCCTTCTTTGATGCTGATTTTCCATAGTCTTACATACTATGATTGAGGTACCACTTGATGTGTGTGGGCATTACTCATTCACTCAAGGGTTTCAAAATTTAGAGAGAAGAAAAGAGAGAGAGAGAGAGAGAGAGAGAGAGAGAGAGAGAGAGAGAGAGAGAGAGAGGCGTGTGGCTTTTCTCTGAAGGAAACAATGTGTGAAGTTGTGTGTTTCCTGAAGCCAACACTTTCTATTTATAGAATTCCTTCTAGGTTTAGGTTAGAATTGTATGGCATTAAAATAATGAAAACTATAAATGGTAATTGCCATGCATAGTGGGCGGCCAAACAAGGGATATTGGGCCTCACTTTGCAATTTTTCCATTTTGTTATTTTTCATTCCCATTTTCTCAAAAATGCCAATTTTCCAATTTAACCATTTAAATGCCAATTCTAATTATTTAATAACTTAAAAACAATTATTAAATAATATTTCCATTTAATATATTTATTAATTTAGACATGTAAAGTCTCTTAATCAATAAATAAACCTAGAATCTCTTTTCTTTACAATTTCGCCCTTGCTTAGTGAAAATTCATAAAGTAGACACAGTCTAACTTTTAGAATTATAATTGATTAATTAAAATCAATTAACTGAGTCTTACAAGCAGTATGGTCTCAAATAGTATGGGGACCATGGGTCTATATAACTGAGCTTCCAGTAAGTCGAACCGAATTTACCAAGTAAATTTTCTTACTTATTAATTCCTCATTGAATCCACACTTAGAACTTGGCATCGCACTCTCAGTCATATAGAACGCTCTATATTGTTCCATGATATAGACACGTCATTAGTTATCCATTGTTATAACCCTAATGTGATCCATGATCCTCTATATAGATGATTTACACTGTAAAGGGATTAAATTACCGTAACACCCTACAATGTATTTTATCCTTAAAACACTTAACCCTGTATAAATGATATTTCAGCTAAGTGAAATGAGATCTCCACCATTTATTTTCGTTTGGTTAAGCTCGAAGGAAATCATCCTTTACTTTCTATTCGCCAGATAGAAGCTATAGATTCCATATTTATGTTAGCGCTCCCACTCAATTGCACTACCGTGTTCCCAAAATGTACGTATCACCGTGACCCAAAAGTAGGCTTAACTAACAAATCAAAGAACACGGATAACACTCTTGAGATTGAACCTAACCATATCAGGATTAAGATCATTTGATCTAGGATCAACAGGTGATGTTGAATTGAATAGATATTACCGTAAATTTTAATATATCTAATCAAAGTTCAATATCGGTCCCTTCCGACGTATACTCCATACATCCGATACTGGTAAACTTTGCCAATGTCCTGGAAAGGACATAACACTTTTCCAAGGTGTAAGAATACCTATCGCTGATTATACCATGTCAGTCTAAATCTAATGTTCTGACAAATCAGGGAATAAACTTTTGAACATATAATTAAGATTATATTCCACTGTGCTGACAACACTATAATCTTTAACAAATTCATATGTTCTGGACTTAAAAAGAATTCATACATTATATACATATAATCATGAAATAAATCATGTGAACCATGCAACATAAAATGTTATTTCTGATCTTTACTAATAAGTAAATCTGATTATATGAAATGAGTTTTATTTAGGGCAGAAAACCCAACAAACTCCCACTTACACTAATATAAAACAAAAAGTGCATTTCAAATAATCATTAACACCTTGATATACAAATCAAGTGTAATAGTAGTAAACTCCTCGTAATAGGATCTGACAGGTTGAATCAAACACAACCTCTTCTCCACCATTACTCTTCTTTAATCACAAAATCCTTGATAATGTGAAATTCCTCTATATATGTCTACTCTCTTGGGATACTGGATTCTATACTTTTGGCAACTACTTCTTGGTTATTCAGGAAGTAACCCTAGTAGTTAAGGCAAGTTGGAATGGTGCCACAAATGTATAGAACTTTCCTTAAACTGAATAAGTACCTTTCCTGTAACTTTAACATTCAGTCTCTTTCTGGTAGACTAAGAGATTTCAGATAAGTTTTTACACTTCTCCAAAATCACTACTCCACCCCCAAAGTAATCACCATCTCATCAGCAGACTTTCTAGCACAAAGGCAAGTCTTGAAATCTGATGTGGTGTAGTCTAAGAGTTTCAAACACACCCTTATCGACTAACATATAGTTCCTCTTCTTAATCTTAAGATTTACTTGATTGTCTTCCAATGTTCTTCTCCTGGATTAATCTGATACTTACTCATTACTCCCACTCAACAGCAGGTGTCTGGTCTAAGGCATACTAAAGCATATCTGAGACCTCTCACTGTTGATTCAAGAAATTCTTTCATGGCTTTATCTTTTCTGAAATAGTTGAGACTTTTTCTTAGATAACTAAAATCTATGCTCAGAAGTTTTGAAGCTTTTATAGATTGCCATTGAAAAAAAAATGCTTCAGCATCTTATGCTTGCATTAGAGTAAGTAATTACCAGGTATACCACAAGCCATAGGTTTAGATAAACTCAAACCTATAATACTAGGAACATGAAGTTTTGTTAAGTCCATTGAATAGACTTATTAACGAAAATTTCCTTTCATGTCCTTGTAACAGAAAACTTTGGGTTACTCCATGTGAATGGATCAAACCATAGTTCTATTGGCTTTCTTCTTAGTTTCTTATCTTGAAAATCCATTACTTGTTTAAACTCACAATGGATTTTAATCACTAGTTTCTTCCAAGTCATGAGAAGGTAAAGTTCCTTGAAACTCTCCCACTACGACAAGGTACCGTGAATTATGTCTAAGAAAACTAAATGGTATTAACCTCTTCAGTTGTGTCAAGACAACAGAGGCAGTGGGATCATCATATGTCAAATGAGATGATAGAACACTTATGGAATCAAAAAATATCTCCTTTATTTGCTACTTTATTTTCAGACTTAG
Source organism: Cannabis sativa (assembly GCF_029168945.1). Classification (NCBI taxonomy): domain Eukaryota; kingdom Viridiplantae; phylum Streptophyta; class Magnoliopsida; order Rosales; family Cannabaceae; genus Cannabis; species Cannabis sativa. Next base: position 7,298,355 of record NC_083607.1, on the reverse strand, counting down.
TCATTTTCTTAGAAAAGTAGTATTTGTTTAAACAAACACTTTCTTATCTATTGACTATGGGATGTTCCACCCCTAATCACTTAGAATAGCTAACAAACATGCAAACCAGGGTTATGAGTTCTAGCTTTTCTCTAGATTTCGATTAGGTCATCCATGAATCTAGTAATGATTTACATTAAGTATACAACCATTGCATCATTCTGAAATTTTATTTCCATAGAAGGATTTAGGCAACGACTAGTAACTAATCATCAATATGCAACTCGAATTTCTGGGGAGGTAAGTTTGGATATAATTCAAAAAATCAATTTAATGATCTTTGAACTGCATATCTACTAACTATTTCTCCACCCCTATCAGTTCGCAAGATCTTTAACCACTTACCATTGCTAGAAATTCATGAAATTTTTCAAACATTTCAAATTTCTTTTGCATAAGGTAAAATCTAGAGTGATCGTTTTAAGAATACAACGAAAACTCATATCCACCCCTGAATGTACATCCATCTGCGAATGAGATGAACTTAATTTCAGTGGATATAGGCATATTAACTCTTTGCAGAGAATGATCTTGTCAAAACCACTATGAACAAGATACAAATGCCATAGATTTATAAAATGTGGTTGTATCTTTTAGTTACAACAGAGAGTTCTTAGAATAGTGCAAATGGATTCTGGTCACAGAATACTAAACTCATACAGTTTAAATCCATTGAAAGAAAATGGTTATGAAACACTTGTGAAAGTGTAACTGTATAATTAGTAATTCTTTCTTGGACCACCACTACTAATCTAACTCTAAGATTTTCCTATACAAGTAGGAGATTTTTAATATTGAGGATTTATATCATTTTGGGATAGAATTTCGGGAATATAATCATATTCGTCATTTAATTTCTTAAGAGAAAATATACAATGATTTAATATGATTTATAGACCATTCATCCAATGATATGTCATTGAGCTAATTCGAAATGAATAAGCTAAGAGGAATTAGGATAATTTTGTTTTAAATAAGAATCCAACGATGCTCCGATTAGCGAGAGTCAAAGTAATCTTATTTATACAATCTTCTTGTTTCATATTGTAAAATACTAGTCTAAGGTGTCATCAATTGATGAACAGCTAGATGTTGCATATACAATATTTATCTTTCGAGATCTAACACTATTATGTTAGTCTAATGGTGAAAATCCATTAGGGATTTATCTCATTAGAAAAACAAACCAAGTTAGACGAACAATGAAGATTCGAAATTAAACTACAATTTAATAACAGAAAATAACATGGTTCAATACAAATTCATACACAATTCAGAAATTATGAAGCACATAGCAAGTAGGAATGACAAGTGAAAATACTAAAACATACAATCCTAAATAATTTCCAAGGTTTTCAACAAACTGATATCAGTGTCCCGTTTAGGCGAGAGTCAAAGCTACCATCCATTGAATATAACTGTCAGCTCATCTAAAATGATCAACATTCTAGCAACCTTCTATTCGATCAAGATTGGAATCCGTGTTGTCCCGTTTAGGCGAGAGTCAAGGCTATTCTATCTTATGAGCTTCCACCATTGTTTCATATTCTTGCAAGTCTTATACAGTCGCCACCATTAGGGTGATCAAAACTATATAAAAAACTTACAAGATTACTTATCTTTCGAGATTAAACGGTGCTAACTTGCTAATGAACGTTCCTCCATTAGGGAGGATTACTCACTAAAACAATAGCTATGTAAAACCAACAATGGAGATCGAATATCCTTATAATAATAAAGCTCATTATTTAAGGAAGGTTGTATTTTCTCCTAATATTTATTTTAATCAATTTATTTTAAAATTATAGATATTTATTTAATTAAAATTTCCAATTTAGAATAAAAAATTCTAAATATAAATTTTAATGTAATATTTATAAATTATACTTAGATGGATATGAAAATAACGTGAATTATTTACATCTTAGTAATAATTTCCATAAATATTTAGAAAATTATTCAATTTAAGTTGTTTCAAAATTAATTTAAATTAATTTACAACTTCAAATTTAATTTTCTATAAATATATATTGCATTTCAAAAAATGAACTGTATAAGAATACTACTATCGAAAGTGCTTTAAAATAAAATAAAATAAATCCTGGAAAATTACTCTAATTTTATGTTGGCCCAAAATTAATAAAAATTAATTTTCAACAAAAAAATCTAATTTTCCTATTTAATTAAATATCTAAGAAAAATTTCAAATATTTAAGTATCATGATTAAAAAATCAACTTAAATATTAATTTTCTATTTAATTAAATATCACTAGAAAAATACTTCAAGCAAAACAGATAATATCTATCTAGACTTTCATAGACTAATTAATTCAATTTCTAATTATAATATATTTTAGTTCATTTATTTTAATTAATCATTAAATGAAAAAGTCATTGATTTAAGTTGGTCCAAAATAAAATAAATAATTTTCAACTTTAATCTATTTTTCAAATAAAATTCGAAATTTCTACATTAAAGAAATGTAAATTCGAAATTTTGGGAAATGATTAATAAAATAAAAATAAAATATATTTTGAAAATTATTCAGCTTTAAGTTATTCTGAAATAAGATTCCAAACTTAAAAATAATTTTCAACTTTAATTAAATATTATGAAAATAACAATATTTAAGTATCATGATGAAAATCAACTTAGATATTGAATTTTTAATTTAGTTAAATGTATTAAATTCAATAAATAAATAATTAAGTATAAAGGAAACTTAATTATTAATTCTAGTTTAATACTAGGAAAGTATACTAAACTTAGATTGTACCAAAATTAATTAATAAGTAATTAATTTCACAATCAATGATATTTTCCTATTTAATATTAGAAATAATATTTAGTACTAGAAATAACTATCTAGAATATATATCATTAACTAAGTGTTTTTCTAAAATTAACTTTAAAATATTACATGAAAAATAAATTTCATATATTTTAAAAGTTAATTATGTTGCTAATTCAATTTTAATTAGGTTAGACTAATATAATTAACCTAATACAATTATTTAAATAAGGCAATTGGGCCTTCACAATTGGGGTAGTTCATGTGAGGGGGAGCTGGGTTCAGTATGTCGTACCCACTTCTATTGGCCCCAAACTCTCACACAAGGCCCAAAAGAGAGGAATTTAACCTTAAAATAAATAATTGTTATTCATTGAATAAGCCCATATCTAATTGGGCCTAAATAAATTTGCTAATGTCAAAATTTATTTTAGCAATCTAGTCCATTTACTTAGTAAAAACTTAAATGGGCTTCCTATATGCATCTAAGCCCAAAAGCAAGCATATAGGCTCACACAGGTCAAATGATTTGGATGGGCCCTATCATGTTACTAGGTTTACACAGATGAAAGAAGTACAAAATTTACCTGCTACAAATTATTTATAAGATCTATTGACAATTGGACTATGATTAAAATCAGATCATTGGATCTGTCAACAAGTTAATCATAGCAATTTAGATCAAATAAATAATAGGTTTGTTAAAAAAAAAGTTTTGAATAAACAATATAAATTAAACAAACATTGTCATGTAACAGATGTGAAATAAGATATTAATATAATCAAATTATTATTCTTAAACTAACCAACTTGATTCTGAAAATTTAGGGTTGTTAAAACAAACCCTAAAAATTTCAAAATAAAGGAAATTAATTTTAAAATATCTAGGTTTATTTGAATCAAATTAAATTAATTATAAAATAAGATCAATGATTTGAAAGGAAAAAATCTTCAATATCACTTTCAGATCTTATAATTTAATAAAATAAACCAATTTTAAAATAGATTTGGTTAGATAATTATTATTTTAAGAATAAAATAATAAATAAATAATAATTACCATAATTATATGTCAAAATATCTCAAATTAAGCAATATTCAAATCTCTACAAAAATATCTATGTTATTTAAATATTTAAGATATGATTTATAAATTTCCAATAAAGAAAAAAATGATATATATAGAAAAATATCATTTTTAAACTTATAATTTATAAATAATTAAATATTTAACAAAATAACAAATTTTGAATTTGAAAATATTATGGTAAGTATATCTATAAAAATATCTATGTTAATTTCAAATTTATTAATTATTTAATTTGTCATATAAGATAATTTTAATATAATATTTAAAAAAAAAGACAAAGTTATCTTTTAATTTAAAATATGTCTAATATCAAAATATCTAATCTTATAATTAAATAATAAATAAATATTAAACAAGTTAACAAATTTTTAAATCTGACCATAATAGGAAATATTTAAAATTGGAAATATTCCAAATTGGAAAAATCTAAAATTGAAAATATTTTGGGAAACAATCCCATAAAAAATTGGATTTTTGGGAAAAAACCCACAAAATTCGCAATTTGTAGGGGCTCCCAGGATAGCCTGCATGCAGCAGCCATGATTTACAATCTTCCAAAATTCATATCTTTCTCAATTTTTATCGGAATCGAGTTCCGTAAAAAACAAAATTGCTTAATTTTTCACAAGGAATCCAAATAAAATATTTCAAAAAAAAAAATATATTTTTTATGAAAAAATTTCGTACAACATTAACATTCATCACATAAGCACATAAACCAACATGAAACCATCCAAATCAACACAGAACATATAAAACATTGTTTTAATTAATATTACATGAAAGTAAATCATTACCATGGCTTTGATACCAGTTGTTGGAAATTATTTTACCAGGATCTAGATTTACTAACAAGTATGTTGAATTAACAACCTAATATGAATTCTAAAACAATGAAAATAAACACATATAAAGTTTAAGAAATCTTACAGTGGGTGCAGCGGAACATTATGACTCATTCCATTCAGATCTCTAGCCATTAACAACCTAATATGAATTCTAAAACAATGAAAATAAACACAATCAAGATCTGAATCTGGATCTTCTTTTCTCCTTCTTTGATGCTGATTTTCCATAGTCTTACATACTATGATTGAGGTACCACTTGATGTGTGTGGGCACTACTCATTCACTCAAGGGTTTCAAAATTTAGAGAGAAGAAAAGAGAGAGAGAGAGAGAGAGGCGTGTGGCTTTTCTCTGAAGGAAACAATGTGTGAAGTTGTGTGTTTCCTGAAGCCAACACTTTCTATTTATAGAATTCCTTCTAGGTTTAGGTTAGAATTGTATGACATTAAAATAATGAAAACTATAAATGGTAATTGCTATGCATAGTGGGCGGCCAAGCAAGGGATATTGGGTCTCACTTTGCAATTTTCCCATTTTGTTATTTTTCATTCCCATTTTCTCAAAAATGCTAATTTTCCAATTTAACCATTCAAATGCCAATTCTAATTATTTAATAACTTAAAAAAAATTATTAAATAATATTTCCATTTAATATATTTATTAATTTAGACATGTAAAGTCTCTTAATCAATAAATAAACCTAGAATCTCTTTTCTTTACAATTTCGCCCTTGCTTAGTGAAAATTCATAAAGTAGACATAGTCTAACTTTTAGAATTATAATTGATTAATTAAAATCAATTAACTGAGTCTTACAAGCAATATGGTCTCAACTAGTATGGGGACCATGGGTCTATATAGCCGAGCTTCCAGTAAGTCGAACCGAATTTACCAAGTAAATTGCCTAACTTATTAATTCCTCATTGAATCTACACTTAGAACTTGGAATTGCACTCTCAGTCATATAGAACGCTCTATATTGTTCCATGATATAGACACGTCATTAGTTATCCATTGTTATAACCCTAATGTGATCAATGATCCTCTATATAGATGATTTACACTGTAAAGGGATTAAATTACCGTAACACCCTACAATGTATTTTATCCTTAAAACACTTAACCCTGTATAAATGATATTTCAGCTAAGTGAAATGAGATCTCCACCATTTATTTTCGTTTGGTTAAGCTAGAAGGAAATCATCCTTTACTTTCTATTCGCCAGATAGAAGCTATAGATTCCATATTTATGTTAGTGCTCCCACTCAATTGCACTACCGTGTTCCCAAAATGTACGTATCACCCTGACCCAAAAGTAGGCTTAACTAACAAATCAAAGAACACGGATAACACTCTTGAGATTGAACCTAACCATATCAGGATTAAGATCATTTGATCTAGGATCAACATGTGATATTGAATTGAATAGATATTACGGTAAATTTTAATATATCTAATCAAAGTTCAATATCGGTCCCTTCCGACGTATACTCCATACATCCGATACTGGTAAACTTTGCCAATGTCCTGGAAAGGACATAACACTTTTCCAACGTGTAAGAATACCTATCGCTGATTATACCATGTCAGTCTAAATTCAATGTTCTGACAAATCAGGGAATAAACTTTTGAACATATAATTAAGATTATATTCCACTGTGCTGACAACACTATAATCTTTAACAAATTCAAATGTTCTGGACTTAAAAAGAATTCATACATTATATACATATAATCATGAAATAAATCATGCGAACCATGCAACATAAAATGTTATTTCTGATCTTTATTAATAAGTAAATCTGATTATATGAAATGAGTTTTATTTAGGGCAGAAAACCCAACAGCTATCATTAGCAAATAGAAGATGAGAGAGAGAAGGGGCTCCCCTAGAGATTTGAATGCCAGGAAAACTTCCATTAAGCTCCTATAAACGTATAGCAGCAGAAAGGCCCTCAACAACCAAGAGGAAAAGGTAAGGAGATAAATGATCTCCTTGTGGGATTCCACGGGTTGATTGAAAAGGGTCAGTGAGGGTACCATTGAGGGATAAACGATAAGTGACAGTGGAAAGACATTTCATGATAAGAGAGGTAAAGGAGGGAGGAAAACCGACATGAGTGAGCAGGTGATGGATGAATTGCCATTCGACTCTATCGAAAGCCTTTTCCATGTCAAGCTTAATAGAAGCCCAAACAATCTTACCCGAACGTCTTGAGTGAATGGCATGAATGAGCTCATTTGCTATTAGAATGTTATCAGTGATTTGACGGCCTTTGAGAAAGGCACTTTGGTTGGTGCTAATCATCGAGTGAAGAACACTTTTAATACGATTAGCAAGAACCTTAGAGATGCACTTGTACAGAGTATTACAAAGACTTATAGGTCTGAAATCACGGAAATTTTGGGGTTTTTTCTTTTTAGGTATGAGAACTAGAATCGTATCATTGATCAAAGAAATGTCTCCCTGATGATTGAGGATGTGAAGCATAGCACGACAGAGATCCTGACCAAAGATAGACCAATTTTTCTGGTAAAAAAGAGGGTTTAATCCATCAGGTTTAGGCGCCTTGTCACCCGAAAGGCCGAACAAGGCCTGCTTGATCTCAGCCTCAGTGAAGTTTCCTTCGAGGTAAGCTGATTGCTCAGGAGAGATTCTGGTAGAAATCCCTTGGAGAATAGAATTGATAGCCATATCGCAGACTCCTTGAGAACTGAAAATAGTAGTATAAAAATTAAGGAATTGGGAGACAATGGTAGGAGTATCACGAGAAATTGACCCATCAGGGAGGGCAATATGGCGAATGTAGTTATTCTTCCTACGGATGGAAGCTCTCCGATGAAAAAATTTTGTGTTCTTGTCACCAGCATGAAGCCAGTGGACTCTAGCACGTTGCTTCCAATAAACTTCATCCTTATGGAGTAGCCCATCTAACTCAGATTGGAGATGAGCAGCATGAGTTAAGGATTAGGGCGAAGGCTGGTTATCATTCAAGAGTCGATGAAGCTCAACTTGAGTTCGAGAATTTGGAGTTGGAGGGGGTACTGGGTTTTACTCCAAGTCTTAATATCTGAGAGACAGATGGACTGCCTATCCAGAAAATGTTGAAGGGGAGATGAAGTCCAGGTAGTTGAACTGGTCCAAGACGATTGAACAAGGGAGATAAAAGAAGGGTCAGTGAGCCAATGATTTTCCATATGAAAGCGTGATGACTTACAATTATGTGAACTGGGATCATCAAACTTAACTTTAAGGGCTCTATGGTCAGAGCCATAGAAACCCAAATGGAAGAGAGTAGCTTGAGGGAAAAGATTTTGCCAAAGTTGATTAAAAGTACACTAGTCCAGCCGCTCTAAATTTTGCCATGTCTCTAAGTAAACTTAGGACTAGAATGATGAAGAGGGGTGTGGTTAAATTTATCCAGGAACGAGTGAAAAAAATGCATTGCATGGGGGGGGGGGGAGGAGAATTAGTCGAATTCCTATCACTAACATAAAGATAATCATTAAAATCACCAATAACTAACCAAGGCAAAAGAGGAGCGGTGTCAAATAACTGATTAAGAAGAGTCCAAGTAACAACTTTTTGATCAACATAAGGAGAACCGTAATAACCAGAAAAGTGCCAATTCATATCAGTAAAATTATTTATAATACAGTCTATGTGATTAAGGGAGTAAGAAATGACAGTAACATCAATACAGTTTTTCCAAAAAATTAAAAGCCCTCCCCCTAAACCCTGCCTAGGCACTTCTAAAACATTATCAAAATGAAGTTTGTGCTTGAGGTGCATTCCACGTCTTGAAGGCAGCTTAGTCTCCATGACGAACAACAACAGGGACTGGTGTTGCTTGACAAGCAGGGAGAGATTACGGAATGCTCGAGGACTCCCTAAACCTCGAGCATTCCAACTGCAAAGACTCATTTTTCTCGACGGGGCCGCGTAGCGGCACCCGCCGTTGGCTCATCATCGGACATTGTAGGAACCACAGCTTCATCAGGAACAACTGCCCTTGCTCTCTTCAGCATACTTCGAACAGAATCTCTAACTTGGGCAGTTTGACGCGTTAAGGGCCGCCTGGTTCCATAGGAAATGGCTGGGGAAGATGTGGTGTGTGGTTCACTGATAACCACACCATTGCTTCCACGGCTATGGGGAGGAAGGCTGGGAGGAGACACAACAATTGCTTTTCCTTTGTCGACATGGGTTGTTACGGAATCAGTCATAATTAGTGGGGAAATGGAAATGTGTGCTACAGGTGAAGGCATATATATCGAAGGCTGAGTGAAAGTGACCGAAGAAGCAGCAGGATGAGAAGCTGGATACGAAGCAGGGGAATCCACACGAAGGAATTGGTCAACGGCTTGTTGTAAACTTTGATCATCAATCCGGGTGCGTATGCAAGGAAAGTACTCCTCATAAGGGATAGAGTTAGAAATTTCAAACGGGTTCCTTTTATGTTGAGCAGATGTTGAGGCGCGAAGAGAATCCTTATACTCCAAAGTGGGAGGAACGGGAAAGTTATCGCAGCGCAGAAGGTACTTGGTACACTTGTTGTAGGTGTGGTCAACAAAACCACAAAAGTAGCAGAAATTGGGGAGGCTTTCGTATTGAAAGCTGATCCATTTAGGTTCAGGAATACCACGGAAATGTATGGTCATACCCCGGCGTAAAGGCTTAGTGATGTCGAATAAGACACGAAGACGGAGATAAGGACCAAAGCTCTCCAGCAAAGAAAGTGGAAATATTTCAATAAGTTCTCCGATCTCGTCAGCAATGAATTGCGCCAATTGAGGGCTTTTTCGACCAAACGGAATCCTATGGGCCTGGATCCAAAAGGGAACATACCGAACAAAATCGAGAGTTGGAGTAATGGACACAGCAGGATGGGTAAAAACCATGAGGAACTTATCAAAGTGCCATGGTTGTTCCTCAAGAACACGACGACGGTCTCCGTCACATTGAAAAGAGGCCAGGAATAATCCAGAGTGGTATTCAGAAATTTGGACTGGGAATCTAAGAATCCAAGCTTCAGACATAGCTTTCTCAATCCAAGAAGGTTTGGCAGACTTGGGGGACAACAATTTAAAGAACAAACATAAAGAGTTGGACTAATTGGGGGAATGGATGGAAATGTGATCGAAATCGTGAACAAGACTCTCTTCATCATCAAGAGCGGTAAAAGGAGTAGGGGTTCGAGAAGAGGACGCCATTAAAACCAGAAACGAAGGGATGACAGATTTGGTAGAAGAAGGAGAAAATGATGGTGGGGGAAGACATTGCAAGCAGGTATTTAAATACACAATAAAGGAAGCAAACGATAGAAGAAGATACCTGGAGAAGAAAGGGCGCCTCGAAGAGAGAAACGGTCTCTGAACCACCTCTTCAAAACCTGCATAGACTGTCTGGATTCGGAGAAGATATGCAATGATGAGCTTTGGGTTTAAGCTGAAGAGATACCAATTGACGGTTGGTTTATCTCTGGAAATTCGACCTGGGAAGAGAAATAGATAGATAGTTTGCAGGAACATTAATTGTGAAAAAGATGGAGCCGCCAAAATTAAATGAAGGTGTGAGGAGAAAGGGTATTAAAAACTGTTTGAGCTTGAGAAATTAGGGGAAGTTTCATAATGATTAGGGTGACGTCTGGGATAATAAATGCGAAAGTTAGGGAAAGGGTAATTAATTGCGACAACTTGATCTAAAGAGGAGGAAGCAGAAACCAAATGAGAATGGAAAGGCATCAAACAAAACCTTGCTGAGACTAAACCAGACCAGAGCCTGTAGGAAGGTTCAAGAAGAAGAAAATTTTCTACCATGTGCATTTTTTTTTGTTTTTCAATTTAGTTATGCTATTTTACATAACTTTTTTTCAAATATTTTCTTTTCTTTTTAGATTGTTTTTTTTCCTTTTAATTGCTAGCTCAACTAGCTGCTTATTATTTACCTTTCAATAGTGATATATGTATATATATTCAAATCTTAATGTTATCATCTAAGGAGTAATTAGATATCTATATAGGCTATACTTAATATAGTGGTTTACCAAAGTAACTTGTTACTATCTTAGGAGTGACCAGTTACCTATATTATAAGATAAGGAAATTATACTTACTATGAGATTTTAAAAGCTCTTATGATAAATATGACACATTTAAGTTTGACCAATCTATATGGTATTTTTTGTTTTTAGGTTTTTTTTTTTTTTTTTTTTTTTTTTTTTATATGGTATTTGATATGCCATATATATGTAATTAGGTTTTTAAATCCCATATTTAATGTTTTTATTTGTTTAGGAAGTTTTATTTGTCATTGATATTAGAAAAGTTACCGAAGTTTGCTGCCGGTGCCGAAAAAGTCACCGGAGTAGCGGTTGGTGCTGAAAAAGTCGTCGGAGTTGCTGCCCGCGCCGGAAAAATCGTCGGAATTGGCAGTCGCCGAAAAAATCACTAAAAAAATCACCAAGAAATCGATTTCTAAGAAATCGATTTCTTGGTGATTTTTCCGTTGACAATGCCAATTCTTACGATTATTCTGACGCTAGCAGCTACTCCGGCGATATTTTCGGCACCGACAACAAACTTCAGAAAAGTCATCAAAATTGGCATATTCGCCAGAAAAATTACCAAGAAACTGGTTTCTGGTTTCTTGATGAAGAAACCAGTTTTTTGGTGATTTTTCCGGTGATTTTTCTGACAACAATTGTAATTCTGACAACTTTTCTAGCGTTGGTAGAACCTCTGACGATTAATACACCAGCAGCTATTCCGGTGACTTTTTCAGTACCGACAGTAAACTCTGGGAAATTCGTCGGAATTGGCATTGTCGCCGGAAAAATTACCGAAAAAATCACCAAGAAATTGGTTGTTTTTTTCTTCATCAAGGAACAATTTCTTGGTAATTTTTTTTTGTATTTTTTTTCTTTATTTGGTTGATGGATGAAACTGGTTTTAATTATTTTCAGTGTATATCATTTTTGTTTCTTGATGGAAAAACCACTTTTTTGGTGTGATTTTGTTGGAGACAATACCAATTCTGACGACTTTTTTGACGCCGGTAATAACTCTGGCGATTTTTTCCGACAACGACAACTACTCCAGCGACTTTTCTGGCACCGACATCAAACTCCAAAATAGTCGTCGGACTTGGCATTGTCACCGGTAAAATTACCGAAAAAATTACCAAGAAACCGGTTTCTTCATCAAGAAACTAGTTTCTTGGTGACTTTACTAGCGACAATGCTAATTCTGACGACTTTTTCAGCGCCGACTCTACTTTTTATGCCATATTTATCATAACCTTAATAATTTTTCTCATATTTTTGAAAATAGCCCTATAAGATAAGCTATCAGGGCCGACTCTGACTATTACTATTAGAGGGCCCAATATTTTTTTTTTGTGTTGTATCTAAAGATAGGTTGGAGTATTTTTGACGTATTTTGTAAAATTTCACAAAATTGTCATTTTTTTTCGTTATTTTATATATGATATAAAATAATAAATAAGTGGATGTACTATTATATTATCTAAAAAAAATCCTAAAAATATATTGCGAGGTGATATAAATGTATTTATATATTATGTGGTATGATTTATCATTTAAGAAGCAATAGTGGTAGTTTTCAAAAAGACCTTACAAAACCTTTTTGGTCTGAGCTTAATTTTTTATTTTTTTTCGTGGATTTTTTTTTCAAAATACTGTATATTGTGTTAAGTATTTACTATTATTTCACTGTTACTTTTTTTAGTTTTTCCACTATTTTTTAATTGTTCTGTTTTGTTGTTTTATTATTTTATAAAAAATAGTATTTTTGAAAAAAGTTCAATTTGACAGTATTTTTGTAAGAACTAATCCAAATTCTAATATTTTTGTAAATTCTCCTTTTTGGTTTGGGCCAGGCCCATAAATGAGTCGGCCCAAATATAAATACGGTAATGGTGCTAAGAGCAAAGATTACAGTTGCCGCCGGAAGAGAAAATGGCCGTTGTGTTTGGCTGAGCTTCAGCTAAAACCATGGTGTAAACTGTAAACGATGAGAGGAAGTAGAAGCCCTAGAACTTCAACTTCACTTCTCTGCCATGGTGGAGTTCCCCAAATATATCTCTCCTAAGCAACTTCTGAAACTACTCAAAGCCGAAAAGAATCCTCACACAGCACTCGCACTCTTCTACTCAGCGAGTCGCGACCCGAGTTTCGCTCACTCCTCCACCATCTTCCACCACGTCCTCCGCCGTTTGGTTGACCCGAGGCTCGTCAGTCACGTGGGTCGGGTCGTTGAACTGATTAAAACCCAGAAATGCAAGTGCCCTGAAGATGTTGCATTGACAGTGATTAAGGCCTATGCTAAAAGCTCCATGGCTGATCAAGCAGTGGATGTGTTTCAGCGAATGGAGGAGATATTTGGGTGTCAACCTGAAATAAGGTCGTATAACTCTTTGCTTAATGCTTTCGTCGAGTCAAACGATTGGGATCGAGCTGAGTCGTTTTTTTCGTCGTTTGAGGCACATGGGGTAACTCCTGATTTACGAACTTATAATATTTTAGTTAAAATTTCTTGTAAGAAACGGCAGTTTGAGAAGGCTAAGATGTTGTTGAATTGGTTGTGGGATAATGGTTTCGAACCCGATGTGTTCAGCTATGGTACTTTGATCAATGCCCTTGCGAAAAATGGGAACTTGCATGATGCTTTGGAGGTGTTTGATGAAATGTCTCAAAGAGAGGTTGACCCTGATGTTATGTGTTATAATATTTTGATTCATGGGTTGTTTAGAAAAGGTGACTATGAGAAGGCTAATGAGATTTGGGAGAGGTTGTTGGAAGCGTCTACAGTTTATCCAAATGCAGCTACTTATAATGTTATGATTAATGGTTTGTGCAAATGTGGGAAGTTCAATGAGAGTTTCGAAATATGGAATAGGATGAAGAAGAACGAGAGGGAGCAGGACTTGTTTACTTACAGTTCAATGATTCATGGGTTGTGCGAAGCTCATTATGTAGATGGTGCTGAGAAAGTTTACAAAGAGATGGTTGAGAGTGGTGTGTTGCCTGATGTTGTGACCAATAATGCAATGCTCAACGGGTTTTGTCGAGCGGGAAGGATTAAAGAGTGCTTTGAGTTGTGGGAGGTTATGGGTAGGAGTGGTTGTCGAAATGTTGTGAGTTATAACATATTACTCAAAGGATTGTTTGAGAATGGAAATGTGGAAGAAGCTATTTTAATTTGGGAACATTTGCTTGAGAAGGGTCGTGTCCCAGATTCCACAACTTATGGTGTATTAGTTCATGGATTATGTAGTAATGGATACTTGGACAAGGCTTTATGTATATTGAAAGAGGCAGAAGAAAGGGGACGTGATCTAGACATGTTTGCATATTCCTCATTGATAAACGGGCTGTGCAAACAAAGAAGATTGGATGAAGCAGCCATAGTTGTTGATCAAATAGGTCAACGTGGCTATAAAGTGAACTCTTATGTGTGTAATTCATTGATTGGTGGATTTGTCCGAGCATCCAAACTCGAAGCTGCAATTTGCTTTTTCCAAGAAATGAGCAACAAGGGTTGCTCTCCTACAGTTGTCTCATACAATATTCTCATAAATGGTTTGTGCAAAGCAGAAAGATTTAGTGATGCATACAATTTCGTTAAGGAAATGCTTGTAAAGGGGTGGGAGCCAGATATGGTCACGTATAGCTTGTTGATGGATGGCCTTTGTCAGGGCCGAAAAATTGATATGGCTCTCAACTTGTGGCAGCAAGTTCGCGACAAAGGTTTGAAGCCTGATCTAACTATGCACAACATTATAATTCATGGTCTTTGCTCTGCGGGCAAGGTGGAAAATGCTCTGGAACTCTATTTTCAGATGAGGCAGGGTGACTGCATTCCAAATCTTGTGACACACAACACCCTCATGGAGGGTTTTTTCAAAGCCAGAGATTGTAATAAGGCATCAGGGATATGGGCTCGCATTTTAAAACACGGGCTGCAGCCAGATATTATATCATATAATATTACTTTCAAGGGGCTTTGCTCTTGCAATAGACTATCAGATGCTATTATATATTTGGAAGATGCTTTGAGTCATGGCATTCTTCCTACTGCCATAACATGGAACATTCTTGTCAGAGCGGTACTCAACAGTGGGGATATGACTTAATCCTAGAACTATCATGGATGATCTGCTGTTTTGAATGCATTCATGCAGAAAAGATAACGTAGGTGTTATAGGTATAATTTATTATTCCATTCATATCTTACATTTGTAAATTTACACATACTTCATATAGGAGCGGAATATAACCAGCGTTTTATATCATTAGAGAAGTTGTTGCTTTAGCTTTAATGGTGATAAAATTTGGCCAGCAATTGTATACATCTTTTTAGCTTCTGTCAATAGTTTTAATGCTGGAAGAACTGTTGCTTTTGTTACGAGTAATGTCTCACAAGTTAAGATGAAGAACATAAAATTGTCTTCTTATACTCGATAAAGGTATTATCTTAGCTTATTGTTGTTCCCTGTGTTTTCTCTTTATATTGTTTTGTGTTGGTTTGTAATCATTGCAAATTTATCCTGGTGCAGATTGGAACCTTGAACACGAAGAAATATTGGGGTTGAACATTCTGTCCTCCGGAATCAAGACTACCAACCTGACAAAAAAAAAAAAAAGAATCACTTGTTGGGTAACCTGAATACCAATTTCAAATTATTATTGGCCAGGTAATTCAATTCTTAGCTGTTACATTTTTGTGGAGCACGCCCGGAAAACCCGCAAGTTGAAATTTTATGTATTTGTGAGTCCAATAAAAAAAGATAAGCTATTGGATGTCCTTTTTCTTTTGAGATGCCAATGCAAGGGTGAAAAAAAATTATGATGTTTTTTCTTTTTGATATTCAAAAGTATTATCCTTTTAGCTTTAGTCATGTCAGCTTTATTTGGCAGATTTATTTACATAGATTATATATTGTAAATTTAAATAATTTAAAAATTTATCTGCATCCATCAAGAAATTTGGACAAGCATCAGATAGCTACTATAAGTTACAATGATTTTGGTGATTTCAGTCATATCGCCATGATCAGCTATATTGATGATGCAAAAGCAAAGGGTCTTGATATATAGGCCTAAGTAATGAGTTTTTACTTGGGTTTATTAGTCATGCTATATTCCTCTGAATTGTTGGGGCTAAAACTTACACTTATCCATAGTTGTATTAGCTTAGACTTCTCACTACCAAATGATAATAGCTTCATGTTTTATACTTTTGATAATCAATACAGGTAACAGCTTTTCTTACTGTTGTTTCATTTGTTTTCTCTATATATTGTTTCCTGGTGTTCTGTAATAATTGCGAAATTCTCCTGGTGCAGTTCGGATTCTTGTTCTTTCTAGACAAATATATGAAGCACTCCTGGAAAGCGTTTGTTGGGTAACCTGAATGCCAACTTTGAATTATTAGTGGCATAGTAAATTCAATTCTGGGCCATTTACATTTTTGTGGAGCACTCCTGGAAAACCTGGCAATAGCATTGTTTGGCAGTAGAAAACTATAAATATTTGTGAGTCATAAAAGAAAAAGCAAAACTATTGGATGTGCTTTTTCTGCTGAAATGCCAATGCAATGGTGAGATACTTTAATATTGCATCTTTTTTCCTTTTTCTCTTTTGTGCTTTTTGCTTTTTTTTGCCTCATTCTAATAACTTTCTAGATGTATCATCCTTTTGATTTTAGTCTTGTTAGCTTGACTAGGCAGATTTGTTACATAGATTATGCTTTGTAAATTCAAAGAATGTAATGATATATCTGCATCTATCAACAGTTATATTAGTTTGATAACTTTAACAACTATATCAGGATCCATTGATCTAGAAATATGGACAAGCATCGGATGACTGCTAACTTTAATGGTTTTGGTGATTTTCAGTCATATCACCATGATCAGCTACTAAGATGATGCAAAAGCAAAATAGCTTGATATATTATGCCTAAGTAATGAGTTTTTTACTTGGGTTTATTGGTCATGCTACATTCCTCCTAACTGTTGCGGTCAAAACTTATAAACACTGCTCCATTAGGGATGTACGGACGTAACTTTTTATTTATTTATTTTATATTTTGTTGGTCCTGACAATAAATTGTGCTCATAGATGGCCTAACTATCATTTTCATTGGAAGCTTGTTAGCAATAATATGCAGATTTGTTTACATATTTTATGTTTCTTCAATACAAAAGAATATAGGTGCATTCATTGACTGTCAAAGCTATATTTACATAGTTCATGCAGGAGAGATGAATATATGACTATAGATGCATTCATATGGACTGTTCAAGCTATCTTAATTTGATAGCTTTACAGTGATCACATAGAGAAATTTGGACAAGCATCAAATGGAACTAATTTACAAAGGTTTATGGTGATTTCAGTCATATCACCATGACCAGCTATTTTGATGATGCAAAAGCAAAGTGTCTTGATATATCAAGCCCAAGTCATTAGTTCTTACTTGGGTCTATTAATCATGCTATATTCCTCCGACCACAATTTGGGGGGGCTTAAACTTAAAATTTCTGTTTTGGGATGTTACAGTTACTTTTTCTTTTCCTCCGACTTAGTTTTTCCTGTTTTATTTGTATCTGACAATATACTCTGCTCATAGATGACTTGTGAAATCAAACCTGCTAAAATAGCCGCAAGAACTGCGGCTTTTCGCCAATCAGACGAAGTAGAGATGATAGAATCAGCAATTGCAATGCCTACCAACCCAATCAAACCGAGGTAAATGTTTCTCCTAATCTTTGACTCAGCACTTTGTTTCGTAACCTGTTTAATCTTTCTCATTTCCTCCTTAGCTTCCACTTTCTGTTCAGGTGTCCTCTCCCTCAGGTTCTTAAAGAACAATCCTTCATTTCGGTCTTCTTCTATCTGACCTTCAAGCGCTGCTAACTCGTTTTCACTCTCTTCAATCTCCAGTCTGTTCTGCTCTGCAGACTCCTCAAACTCCTGCATTTTGCCCTTGATATTCTCCATTATCTGCTTATCCACAATGATCAAACAAAAGGGTTGTCACTAAAAAAATATTGCATGAAACCAAGTTCTTATCATTTTGATACATTGCATGGACAAATAGGAACGTAATGCAGTGGTGCTGACCCTATCACCAGCTTCGTCGATTTCTTTCAAAGCTTCTTCTCCAACCTTGCCAAATTCAGCTTCAGCTTCTTCTGCAAACTGTGTTAGATATGATGATTTTTCGTCTAAGTACTCGGTAACTCGGACTTTCTGAGTTTGAAGTTGGGCTATGCGGGCAAGAAGCTCTTGCTTCTGAGGATCCCCTTTAGGTGAGGGATCTTCGGAGTCAGAATCAGTGGACTTGCTGAGGCAAAGGGTTGAAATATTTTTGTTGTTGGACAATCTGGCTGTGTTAAAAGAATTGAGTTTTGAGGCTGTGAATGGAGTTCGAATGGCTTTGAGTGCAATCATATTTAATTTTCTTGTTTTCAAAAAAAGAGGAAGGTGGTTTGAAAAGCCAAGATAGAACAGAAAAAAAAAAATAGAAATAAAATAAAAAGAGGAGACATTTTCTATGGAAAGTATAAGTTCATTCCAGCCTCTCATTTGTTGGCATTATCCATGTTTTTTTTGTCCATATCTAACGAGTTGCACCATGTTTGTTTCCTTCCTCTCTCTAATGATTTATTATGCATTTGAATTTAATTATTGTTTTATTTTAGATTTAAGGGTAAATAGTAAATATTATTTTGAACTTGTGTTTTATAAACATTACTAATTGGATTATCTATTTTGTTAAATGAGAAAATATTCTGTGTTTTTTAAAATTGTACAAATAGGATCTTAAACTGATTTTTTGTCAAAATAAAAGGGAAATTTACATGGTATACTAACTTTTGTCATTTTTTTACTAAAATACTGCCAGACGGTATTTTTTATTTTTTTACTGTATTTTTTTATAAGTTTCATACTGCAGTATACTGTATTAAATTTTCACTGGTGTTCTACTGTTGTTTAGAGTTGTTCTGTTTTGTGTTTTACTATATTTTATAAAAACACAGTATTTTTGAAAACTTTTTCGTGTGACAGTATTTTTGTAAAAGGTAACCCAAATTCTAATATTTTTGTAAGTTTTCCAAATAAAACTTAATAATAATCCAAATTAAATTTTTTATATCTGGTCGTGTTAAAGATTGTCTTATAGTTGATTATATTAAAAAATAAAATTATTGAAAATTGAACTTAAGGTTTTATTTTTATTATTTTGGAAAATATAAGTTTATTTTCTTATTTAACAAAATAGAGGGTTCAATTAATAATTTTTGCAAAACACAAGATCTAATCCAAATAGTATTTACCTTAGATTTAATTAACAAAATAATTTGTTTTTTCACCTGGATTAATTTGATATGAATTTATTTATTGTTTTATGTAAGTGGCTTATTTTTTTGATTTTGTAAGTGATGTAACTAGTTTTGTTTTGTATGACTAATGTAGGTAGTTTTTTTTTTTTTTTTTTTTTTTTTTTTTTTTTTTAGGATGAATATGTAAGACTAGTATAATTAGTTTTGATTTTGTAATGTAAGTATGATTATCTTTGATTTTGTAAGACTAGTATAGTTAGTTTTTGGTTTTATAAAACTAGTATATGACTAGTTTTCATTTTGAAAAGTCAGTTTGGTCTAATAATATTAATAACACACTAGGAGCTCGTTTGGAACGTTGTATTAGATTGTATTGTATTGTATTATATTGAATTGGATTATATACCATATTTTTATATAATACTATGTTAAACTTTAATTTATACTAAAATATTATATATTTAGGTGTCCATAAAAGTTAATACCACATATAGTTTTACATAAAAATATTGCATAAAATACAATTTAATACAATACAATACAATACAATACAATACGACCTAATACGTCGTTCCAAACGAGCTCTAAATGTATTGTAATTACCTTCAGTAATAGAGATGAGAATAAATAACTATTAGTCTTTACATTAAAGAATTATATGTGACTATTTATATAAAATTTTATATTTTATTAAATAGTTATATATTACTTTTTTTTTTTTTTTTTATTTTATAGGTGTTTGTTGTAATTCCAACAGAAATAATTTTGAGGATTCAATCATAAACCTGCAATAATCTCAACACTTGAACAATAATAATGAACATAAACCAATTAATCAACACAATGAATCAAACCCGAAATCAAACAAAGAACAACACAAGATTTTATCCTGGTTCCGGTCCTAGAGATCAACATGATTCCTGACCATACTCCAGCTGAGAAACATCACCAATTCTTCATTAATATGTGAATAAGAGAGCAGCAATACAATTACAATAACCAGAGCAATTATAGCTCAGATGGCACTCGACACACACCAAAGAAAACAGTCACAGTTTTCTCTCTATCAACCCGAGTACACCCCTTGTTCTTGACCCTCTTCAAGAACAGAACTCTCAGCTTAGAACCCTAAGCAACCCTCTCTAATCCTCTCTCTTATTCTCTCTTTTTACCTTCTGTTCTCTCTTTTAAAATGAAAAGACTAGACTTATATATAGGCCCCAACTAACTAACTAACATAACCGAAAGTTAGTTAAGTTAGTTGGTTTAAGGAGTTGGATAGTAAGTTGGTTTAGAGGATCAACTTCCACAGTGTTCTATTGGTGGGGCCAATTCTCAATTTCAAGATTTTTTTTATTATTAAGGTTTTATTGTTTAGTTCTCGTGGGGTATCTCTACATGTCCTTACGATAGACAATAAACTTTTATAGAAGGAAGAAAATTCTTCACTAGTAACGTAACTTTATTACTTTTGTTATTTTTACCTGTATCAGTCTCTCTTTTAAAAAAATATTGTGGTTTCCATGTATAACTTTTAGGTTATTTAATGAATTTTTTTAACTTTTTTTTTAAGATATTATACTTTTTTTTTGTGGTCTATTTTGTGGGTAGTGGTAACATGCTCAATTTTTCAGATTTGCTTATTAGAGAAGTTACAGCGTGTACTCTAGCATTGGAGACAACAATTTTGATGAAGCACCTTTTTGTTCTAGTTGAGAGTGATTCCGAGAAGGTTATAAATGCTGTAAAGGGAGTTCAATCCACTTAGGGTATTGATAATTATATTCAAATGTGTAAACAACTCTCTGCTCTTTTGTTAAGTTGTAATTTTTCCTTTATTTCCAAACTTTGTAATCTCCTAGCCCACAATGTTGCTAGGTGGGCTTTAAAGAATCATGTAACCAGTATGGTTTGAGCTCTCTTCTATACCAGACTTTATCTTATGTATTAACTGTGAGATTTAACTTGTTTCTCTTTATTTATAAACGTTCTTTTTTTTTTTAAAAAAAAAAACAATTTAAAATACTACATATAATAAATTTTAAACTTCTTAATAAATAATTTCAAATAATAATTAATAAAATTGTGCATTTAGTTTTTAATAAAAAAAATTATTAATAATAATATGAAATAAGATAATATATTTATAATTTTACTATATATTAAAATTTTATTTTTAAGTAACTATTTATTATAATACTAAAAAAATTTAATTATTGTCTAGTTATTAATAAAAAAATGGAGAAGGTTTCAGTGGTTACATTAAATATGTAACCATGATGATTACATTTACTTTTAGTTGTTGGATCATTATTAGGTTGTGATTAATTTAAAAAATTTACTAAAAATAATTAATAAATTACCTATAACCTGATAATAACCTGATTTGATTTATTTCTTTAAAATAAAAAAAATATATAAATATAAATTTCTAAAAAGGTTTTATTAAACATTTTAATTAAGAAATTAATTTAGGTTTAAAAATAGAAATTTTACCTATTAATGACCTGTTATAGCAGGTCATTAAAAAATGTAACCATCATGATTACTTTTTTATTATTACCTTTGAATACTCACCCATAAGAAAATATATATTTTTTCATTTGAAATTAGGGTAAATACCATTTTGGATCCTATATTTTGCCAAAGTTATCGATTGGACGCTCTGTTTTGTTAAATGACAAAATAGACCCTGTATTTTCTAAAATAAAAATAGGATCCTGAGCTTAATTTTTGACAACTTTTATTTTAATATAACCAACTTGAAGACAATTCCTAATACGAACATATACAAAAAATATAAACAGTTTTGTCATAGCACTTTAAGATCGAATTATAATTAAATTTTATTTTGACAAAAAATCAATTCAGAGTCCTATTTGTACTATTTTAAAAAATACAGGTTCCATTTTTATCCTTTAACAAAATAGAGAGTCCAATTAATAACTTTTGCAAAATAAAAGGTCCAAAATAATATTTACCCTTTAAATTACATATGCCTTTAAATTACATATGCATATAACGCTACGTATGTCATCTACATATTATCAACTACCAAAGAGTCACATAAATATTTCGTTAGCTGCATAATATTTAGCATTTTAAATAGTTTGGATTTTTTTTTTAATGAGTGTAAAATTTTAGATACACGATTTACTAGTTAATAATTAATTATCAAAAATCCTAAATTGTCTAAAGTTTTCACACAAAAATATAGTCTAATAGAACACAGTGCAAAATCATAAATAGTATTGTTATAATAATACAATACATTAATTAGTACACCCAAATCAACATTTATCTTTTAAAATCCAGAGTAGTGAAATTAACTAAGGAATTCCCATTATATATATGGGATGGTGAATTGGTGATAATGGCAACAACAAGTACTTGAACACAACAACTAAGATGCTCCATCATGTGTTAGACTCATTCACTTCTGATCTAGAATCTTTCACTTCTGATCTCAAACTAGTAAAATAATACACGAAGGTATAGTATACAAGATTTGCTATACTCAATCCACCCAATAGGAAGAAATACTTATCCAAACGACTTTCATTGAGGTCTTCCACAAACCAACTAGTATTATCTCCCCATGCACTAACTTTTTGAACCACAAAAGTCAATAAGACACTGCATATTGATCCTATACCAAAAATACTCTTAGGAACGAGACGCATAGTATGGTCAAAAGAAGTTAAGGGATGGGAATTAGTAAAGAACATTTCAATGCTTTCTTCTAAAATCCCCTCAAAGCCCCCAAGGAAAAAAAATTGTGGCAGTAACCAAAACATGTTCGCACTATTAACCTTATTACATCTCATCTTATCCACGGCTGCAGCAACAAAACAACATAGTATTGCGAAAATCATCGATACAGTTATTCCAACACAACCATAGCATTTTGATGAGACCACATTATTACTTTTCTTGGGTAGTTTGTCTTTTATTTCCAAATAAATCTTTTTGAGTAGTGATTTGGAGAGTTCGTACCATAGTTGAAGCACAACGATAGGGACATCATAGCCTCTTATCATCGTATTCATGTAGTCTGCTTGTTGAATAAAGTAACTATCGCCAATTGAAGATACAATACCTAACATGAAAAAGGCTAAGAAAAAAGGGATTCTGCTTATGGCTTGTTTCGTTTTTCTTACATCTTCGATCACCTTATCTCTTTGTTCTTCATCACCAGTAATTATTGCTTTGTCTAGGCACCTGTAGAATTTCGCTTCATTAACATATGTATAGAACTCTAGCTATTTTCTTTTTTTGGGTGGCAATAAATAATTTTATTAAAAATAATTAGAATAATTATTAATTTTAGTCTTTCAACTTTCGACAATACTTACTAAAGGGAAATTTGAATTTTCATACTTACAATACCTTAAAATTTTATCCCTAAATGCATAGTTATAAAAATTGGTCATATATGACCACATTACTAATTTCTCAAAAATACCCCTTACATTTAAAATCCCTAATCTCATCAGCCTCTCTCTTCCTCTCTCTCAACTCACTCTCACTGTAAATTCTCCTCGTTTGATATCCGACTTCAAATAATTCAACCACCTCAGTCTACAAAAAATCATACTCAATATATATATATATGCACATATATAGGTATACAAGTAATAATAATAATAATAATAATAATAATAATAATAATAATAATAAGTATATATACTAGCTCTAATCTAAACAGCCTCTCTCTCCTCTCTCTCGCTCAACCCACCCGATCCCAACCCCAACCTCAGCTGACGGCGATGGCGAACCTAATCGACCCACGGTGACGGACCCAGTCGACCCACGGTGACCGACCCAATCGACGGCGCAGAGCTTTTCGGCCCTATCGGTCCAATCGGACCTCTACGAATCGAACCATCGAACCCATGCAACTTGACCATCGGACCCAATCCGTCGGACCCATCGGACCCAACCCGTCGGACCATCGGATCCATGCAACATCACCGTCGGACCCATCGGACCCATGCATCGGGACCATCGGACCCAACCCGTCGGACCCCATCCATCATCATATACCCATAGGCGTATTCATTTCTTTTTTCTTTTGTCCTTTGCTCAATAGATTTCAGATCGAGAAAAGCATGCAAATATATAGGACTAAGCTAATTTATTATTAGCTTCAGTATATATATATATATATATATATATATATTATAATACTGTATTATTATTAGTTAATATATAATAAATACATTATGCCGCAGAGCAATATTAATATGGTGACAGTATTAGTAACGGACCAAAGGGAAGCGGTTCCTCTGGTGGGAGAGTGGTCAGGAAAGGCGCATGGACTAGAGAAGAAGATGATCTTCTTAGAGACTGCGTAAACAAGTATGGTGAAGGCAAATGGCATCTTGTTCCACTTAGAGCTGGTATATATATATACTTATTATTATTATTATTATTATTATTATTATTATTATACCTATATATGTGCATATATATATATATATTGAGTATGATTTTTTTTGAAATTATTGTGCAGGATTGAATATGTAGGAAAAGTTGTAGACTGAGGTGGTTGAATTATTGGAAGCCCGATATCAAACGAGGAGAATTTACAGCGAGAGTGAGTTGAGAGAGAGGAAGAGAGAGGCTGATGAGATTAGGAATTTTAAATGTGAGGGGTATTTTTGAGAAATTAGTAATGTGGTCATATATGACCAATTTTTACACTATATGTCAAATTTGGTATCTTTTTTACATTTTTATTTATGTTTGGTTTTTTAAACTTTTTTATAAATTTTATTTTTCAATTTTACTTTTCAAAAAGTTCTTTAATTACAAAAATACCTTTATTGCTTATATTTAGTATCTTTTACATGTTAACTCCCTTTCTCTTCTTTTTTTTTCATTTTCTTTTTTTTTTTCTCTTCATTTTTCTCTCTCTTTAAATTAAAAAAAACAATTGTAATATTAATTAAATAAGAGATATTTACCCAATTCAACAAAAAATCACATATTATTACTTTCTTATTAGTGAGGAGCATTTTGAATAAGTTTAACATTGATTTTTTAATACATTTTTAAAAGTTTAAAAATTTAAAAATTACTGCTTACACATTAATGTTGATATAATGTATTTTTTCAATTTTTATATGTTAGACATGATTTTCTCCCTCTCTCTCGTCACTCAAATACTCATTTTTTTTTTGTTCTACCCTTTTATATTCATCACATTTCTCTCTCTCTCATTTTTTTTTTAAATAGAACTTCTCCAGTACACATGTTTTCCCATTCCACTCATTTTTTATTTGTGAAACTATTTTTTTTAATTCATAAATTCATAATTTACTATGGTCTTTTTTTAAAAAAAAAAAAAACAGAAAGAGAGAGTAACAAGACTATGGCTATTTCTAAAGCTTCTTCATCCTTTCTTCTAATTCTAGATCTTAAAAATGTTACTAAATAATCATAAAAACCCAAAATACAAACTAAAATGGGTAAACGCTATTG